>NW_017671959.1:2981-223658 GCF_001879085.1 Nicotiana attenuata | reverse complement strand
CTCCTGATCTCGGTCACTGAAGTAGGACGTGGCCAACTCTCAACTGCCTCAATCTTCTTAGGATCTACCTTAATACCCTCCCCTGACACTACATGCCCCAAGAATGCTACTGACTCCAGCCAAAACTCACACTTAGAGAACTTAGCATAAAGCTGCTGCTCTCGCAAGGTCTGAAGCACTACTCTCAAATGCTGCTCGTGCTCCCCCAGGCTACGTGAGCATATCAGGATGTCGTCAATGAAGACGATGACAAAAGAATCAATATAAGGCCTGAACACCCTGTTCATCAGATCCATAAATGCCGCTGGAGCATTATTCAAGCCAAAGGACATCACCAGAAACTCATAGTGGCCATATCTAGTCCTGAATGCGGTCTTCGGAACATCTGAATCCCGAATCTTCAACTGATGATACCCTGACCTCAGGTCGATCTTAGAGAACACACTAGCACCCTGTAGCTGGTCAAATAAATCATCAATACGGGGTAATGGATACTTGTTTTTGATGGTGACTTTGTTCAACTGGCGGTAATCAATGTACATCCGCATAGTCCCATCCTTCTTCTTCACAAATAGCACTGGTGCACCCCAAGGCGATACACTGGGCCTAACAAACCCTTTAGCTAAGAACTCCTCCAACTGCTCCATCAGCTCCTTCAGCTCCTTGGGAGCCATACGGTACGGCGGGATAGATATAGGCTGAGTGCCTGGAGCCAAATCAATACAGAAATCAATATCACGATCCGGTGGCATGCCTGGAAGATCGGAAGGAAAAACATCAGTGAACTCTCGGACTACTGGCACTGAATCAATCGTCGTGGAATCTGCGATGGTGTCTCGAACATAAGCTAAGTAGGCCAAACACCCCTTCTCAACCATGCGTTGAGCCTTCAGGAAAGAAATGACCCTGCTAGGTGTATCCACAGTGGAACCCCTCCACTCCAATCTCGGCAACCCTGGCATCGCTAGAGAAACAGTCTTGGCATGGCAATCTAGAACGGCGTGATATGGAGATAACCAATCCATGCCCAGAATAACCTCAAAATCGATCATATCGAGCAACAGGAGATCTGCTCTAGTCTCAAGACCACAGAAAGTAACCACACAAGATCGGTAGACCCGGTTCACGACCACAGAATCGCCCACAGGAGTGGACACATGAACAGGAACACCCAAAGGCTCAGGAGAAATAGCCAGGAAACGAGCAAACAGAGATGATACATATGAATAAGTAGACCCTGGATCAAATAATACCGATGCATCTCTACCGCTGACGGAAATAATACCTGTGATGACGTCATCTGAGGCCAATGCATCTGGCCTGGCTGGGAGAGCATAGAATCTAGCTGGAGCACCGACTGTCTGGCCTCCAACTGACTGAGTAGTCGATGGCTGACCTCTCCCTGTCTGGCCTCTACCCCTGGAACGACCTCTACCAGTCTGCTCTCCACCTCTAGGCGGCTGGACCGTTGGTGTTGGAGTCATGGGCTGCTGCCCCTGCTGTACTGCCTTGCCCCTAAGCCTGGGGCAGTATCTCCTCATGTGGCATGCGTCCCCGCACTCAAAACAACGTGGTGCGGCGGCCTGCTGTCCGGATGGCTGACCCTAAATACCAGAAGGCCCACTAGAAGAAGCCTGAGTAGCCGGCGGGCGGTAAGAACTCTCCGGCATAGCACTGAAATAAGGACCGGAAGACTTCGGAGGACCTGAATACCCACTGGATGAACCCTGAATAGCTGGCGGGCGATAAGAACTTTCTGGCATGGCGCTGAAATAGGAACGCGCTGGAGCACCTCGAGTCGGTGGTGGTGCTGGAACTGGGGGCCTACTGGCCTGACCCCTCCCAAAGTGACCTCTGCCCCTGGCTGGGGCGCCTCTGAACTCTCCTGAGAATCTGGCCCTCTTATCCTGCTGCATCTGCTCTCTACCCCTCAAACGGTAACCCTCAATCCTGCGGGCATTCTCAAGTACTAGCTGATATCCAGTGCCCATCTCTACCTCACGAGCCATACCCGACCGGATAGTGGGATGTAACCCCGCAACAAACCTCCGTACTCTCTCTGCCTCTGTGGGGAGTATCATGAGTGCATGGCGAGACAACTAAGAGAACCTCGCCTCATAGTCGGTCACTGACATATGACCATGCTCCAGATACTCAAACTGATGACGCAGCTCTTCCCTCTCAGAGGGTGGAATGTACCGATCAAGGAACAACTGAGTGAACTGACCCCAAGTGAGGGGAGGAGCGCCTGCTGGCCTGCTAAGTAGATAAGACTGCCGCCATCTACGGGCCCTGCCCTCCAGCTGAAAAGTAGTGAAGTCGACTCCATGTGACTCCAAGATCCTCATGTTGTGCAGTCTATCCCTGCACATGTCAATGAAATCCTGGGCATCCTCATGACGCTCGCCCCCGAAGACTGGAGGGTGCAACCTGGTCCATCTGTCTAATAACTTCTGCGGATCACCGTCCACAGCTGGCCTGGGCTGGGGTGCCGCTGCAGCAACTGGCTGGACCCCCTCTGCGGGTAGTGCACCTGGAGTATGATAAACTGCAGCTGCATCACCTGGAGCCTGTGCGGTAGGGGTCTGTGCTCCCCCTCCTGCCTGTGAGGTAGCTGGATCTGCTGGAAATAAACCAGCCTGAGTCATAGTGTCCATGAACCGAAGCATACGGCCCATGACCTCCTGAAATCCCGGCGCAGTCATGAAATCCACCGGAGTAGGCACAGCTGCGGGCGCCTCGCCCTGCTCCTCAATAATGGGATCCCTCGCAGGTGGTGCATCTGGAATAGCTCTGGGACGCCCTCGTCCCCTACCACGGGTTGGTGCCCTCCCCCGGCCTCTACCTCGGCTTCTAGCAACGGGGGGAGCAGCTCCTCCCGGGTCCGGAACGTCGGCGGTACGAGTCCTCACCATCTGTGAGAGAATAGAAGAGGAAACTTAGTACACTGACCACTGCACGATGGATAATGAATAAAGAGTAGTCTTTCCTAACACCCTATAGCCCCTCGAAGATAAATACAGACGTCTCCGTACCGATCTACAAGACTCTATCAGGTTTGCCCGTAACTTGTGAGACCTACGTGAACCTAGTGCTCTGATACCATGTTGTCACGACCCATTTTTCATAATAGGTCATGATGGCGCCTAACACCGTTGTCAGGCCAGCCGATGCGGAATGTGATTAAGTTCTCATTTTACTTAAGCCAAAGACAGTTATACTAGATTTTCGAATTTAAAGATAAGACCAGTAAAGATCATAAAGTGCTAAAATAGCGATACAACCCCAAAATAAATGTCTACTACTGTGTGTGCCAGAACCTGGTGTCACAAGCTACGGGCGACTAGTAGAATATACACAAAAGAATAATACACTATCCTACTGTCTGAATCAGATTAGACAGAAACAAAAAGTACAAGAAAGGACTTCTTCGGCTGCGGATCGGCATGAAAGAGAAACAGCTCACCGTAGAAGTCCCCAAGCGTGCTCACTGATGCGCACCAGGATGATGTCCAGATCCACCTGCCTCAAATCCTGTACATTTAAGTACAGAAGCGTAGTATGAGTACATAAATCACATGTACTCAGTAAGTATCCCGTCTAATCTCGAAGAAGTAGAGACGAGAGGTCGACTTGATACTTACTAAGGTCAAGATAATATAATAATAAAGTGAGATATACAGCATGAAGAATTTCCAATAACACAAGTTTAAGAGAAGAGTCATATTCATGTTCTTGACATAATTAAACTACCAGTTTTCCCTTTTTCATATTAAACAAGTGATCATGTCATATCTAAATGTAAGCATATAAATCATGCACAATCATGCCGAGGTCGACGGCCCGCTCCAACAGAAAATAAATTGTGCACTGCCGAGGGTCGAGCGGCACGAACCATAGATGCATCTATTCTCACCGAGGCGATCGGCCCGGTCCATAATCATCAAGAAAATATCAGGAAAGCACATAAGGCTCAATTACATACAAGGGAATTCCTACCAAGACTCAACAAACTCATAAGTTCACTTTTCATTTCCTCAAGTCTCTAGCAAATCATAAATGATCATATTGGCAATTTAAAACAAGAAATATTCCCCAATTAGACATGACGTGGGTCCTAAACTACCCGAACAATTATCATTATAGTAGCTACGCACGGACTCTCGTCACCTAGTACGTACGTAGCCCCCGCATTTAACAACAATTACTCATTTATAATCCTATGGGGACAATTCCCTCTTACAAGGTTAGAAAGGAGACTCACCTCGCTCCAAAGTGCACTTCCAATGTCCAAGAACGAGCCCAAGTCCTTAATTCGAAGCCGAACAATCCCAAACTAATCAAACGAAGTAAGAACTAGTAAATAAAGGCTTACAAGGTCGAACTCTAACTATTTAGGAAATTTTCTAACCATTAACACAAGTTTCCTAAATTCCGACCCCGGGCCCACGTGCCCGGATTCCGGGATTTTTCGAAGGAAGTTGTTCTCTATCACCTAAGGATCACAAATATATGATTTCTAGTTCATTACATGGCAAATTTTTATGATAAATTCTTAGTTTTATTAAAACCCTAGGTCTAGCTCAAGTTCTTGATTTTTACTAAATTTTTGGTGTTTAATCTACCTAATATACATGTATTTAAGCTAAGGATGAAGGGAAATTACTTACCTTACCAAGTTATGTGGAAACCCTCTCTTTGAAGAACCCAAATCGCCTAAGTGTAGAGTGAAAAATGAGAGAAATGAGTTTGAGTTCGTACTAAATGAACCCTTCTGCCCCAGTTATTTTCGCATCTGCGGAAGTACTTCCGCTTCTGCGGAATCCGCTTCTGTGGAATCCGCTTCTGCGGAATCTGGCCGCTTCTGCGGCTTTTGGGATTTGGGGCTCGACCGCTTCTCCGGTCTGGGGCCCTTATAGGCGGAACCGCTTTTGCGGTCCCTGGGCCGCTTTTGCGGTTTCCCCTGGCCTGCCCCTTCTCCGCTTCCGCGATCTAATGACCGCATCTGCGGTCCCGCTTTTGCGGTCCATTAACCGCAGATGCGGTTATGACAGAAGCAGCAAGCTTCCGTCATTTTCCAAATTCTAACTTCACTCGAGCCTCGCTCGTTTGACGCTCGGGGCTCCCATGCCCCGCCCGAACATACCGACAAGTCTGAAATCACGAGGCGGACATACTCGAACCCTCAAAACACTCAAAACAACGCTAAATCGAGGAATCAAAACCAAAACCAAATGAATCAAATCATTGAACTTCAAGTTCTTAATTCTCCTCCAACGGGTCAAAAGGCCCTTAAACTACTCGGATTGAAACTAAATTTTACGGGTAAGTCTTAACTGATATTTCGGACTTGTATCAAGTTTCGGAATCAAAATCCGAACCCGATACCTAGGAAAACAATGATTTCTTAGGTTATTTAAACCTTTGAAACTTTAACTTAGCAATTTCACATAAAAATTCATTACTCGGGCTAGGGACCTCGGAATTCGATTCCGGGCATACTTCCAGGTCCCATATTTTCCCACGGACCCTGAGAAATTGTCAAATCACGATTCCGGGTCCGTTGCTCCAAAATGTTGACCGAAGTCAAACTTGGCCTTTTTAAAGAAACTTAAAGAAGCAACTAGACTTATTCTTGCTCAAAACTCTTCTAAATTCCGAACCACCCGTCCCCGCAAGTCATAAATTAGCTAAAGCAAGTGCGGAAAGTCTTATTTAAGGGAACGGGGTTCAAAAATGCAAAACGACCGGTCGGATCGTTACAAAGTAATACTTATGTCTTGCTACCTGTTGCTGCAACGAATCCCTATCCCTATCCCCTTTTTATGTGCTTGGGCTGTAGTTTAAGACATGGCAATATACAAAGTTATAGTCATGGATTAAAACCGGGTCCTTTGGATCCTAGCCTCTTTCAATTTCCTATACCCCATTCCCTTATGTGTATTGAGTTAAGGTATAGCCTGGCAGCATCCAAGTTGCTGTCCAGGGCTGAACCTGACCTTCAAAAGGTCCTAACTCTTTAAATTTTAAGTCGATCGGCTGGTCAGGGGTGTGCCAGCATTCCAGTTGCTGGGCATGACCACCAGCCTGCCCTGGCTCCCCCCTAATTCCATTTCATTGCACTTACACTTACTCCTAGTCTCTAAGTTCTGCCCCCCTCCTATGAGCCTTGCCTTGGGACCTTGAGTTCCCTCTGAACTTGGACATTTGAGGGCTAGCCCTTCCACACTGCACTATGTTCTTAACTCTGCAATGATATTTGGGGTGTAAGCATTGCCTGGAATTCTTGAAGTTCCTTGGAACTTTGACACATCCCAAATAAGAGAAAGGCTTTGAAAATCCGATCCCGGAAGTTGGTTTATCTCATATTATTAGACTTTGAGTCTGGATTAGGCTGATTAGATGTAGATGTATTCACTGATGTAATTTTTTTTATTCCTTCTGATTCGCTTGGTCTGTAATAAGCTTTGTAAATAACTTTGTAATAACTACTGGGTATAGTGAAAGGGGATGGGATTGTATGCATGCCAAAGGGGTAGAAATCATGTCCATAAGATATTTTCTCTTTAAAATTCTGCATCTCACCTAGAAATTGTGTTCATAGGGTTATCACTTTCAAAGCCTGCATTTTTCACATAGATATCATGCCCATAGTTTATCTACACTTTGTAATAATACCATGGCAATAAATCGATAATGAAGCTATGCATATTGTATAGATAATATGACTATGGGACTTCCTGCACTTTGCATATACATTTGTCACTAGGCAAGCCTGCTTATAGGTGTTAAAATAACTCATTACATATAGATAACCTACCTATAGGATCTCTGCTCAAAATCAGTTACACCTAGAAATCATGCCTATATGAACTATCAACTTAATCAGAATCGCCACTCGTTCCTAAGTTTAAAATCAGTGGCAATTTGTTTAACACTCATAGAGCTTATAACTAATGACTTTTTGCAATCAGTTATTCCTCCGTCCCTGGATTAATAGATATTATGCCTATAGGCCCTGTTTAACATACAAATAGTTAGATAATTAATCAACTGTCAGTTTTCGACAACTACATCTAAGCAGGACTAATTTGGACTCCCTATCTGAGAAATATGTGGTAAATCAATTCTTCCTATGCTAATTTTAATTAATGACCTAAACAGTATGTGTAAGACATGCTAAACAATTCGTTTCGTTAAGTGAGGAGGCCTACTTGAGCCATTAATTGTTCTTATTTCCCCATTAACCGCTTTATGTATTTTGTTTGTCGCCCTAGAATTTTATCCTTTTAAAACCCCTCCGAAGAAGGGATCTTGCCAATCACCGCTGAACTGGACAACCTACTATGGTGGGGGAGCTGCGCCTGCCTGTCTATCAGGACCTGCAGCACGACATGCAGCGTCCACAAATAAAAGGACGTCAGTACGAATAAAGTACTGAGTATGTAAGGCAGAGAACCATAAGTACGAACAGTAATGTAAGCAGGGATAGAGAATATACCACCTGTAACATCTGGGTACCTCTGAGGGCTACTGACATGAAATGCGTGATACATATGTATATATACATAAACTTTTAAAACATACGCCTCTGTGGGCATCATCATCATCATATCGTACCCGGCCGTAATAGGCTCGGTAAAAATGTACCGGACCATCATAAGGCTCGGTAAAATCGTACCCGGCCACGTGGAGCTCGGTAAAACCCAACTGATCAGTGGTTGCACAATAGGTGTTGTACCCGGCCGACTATAGCGTGGCTCGGTAGAGTAAAATAGATACATATATATAATGCATGTAGGACTCATTGGAATCATATTCTGAACCTTTCGGAGTGACGTAAGGTCGATATCTCCGTACACGTTATTAGGAATAACTCTTCATCAAGAATCTTATAAGAATCAGGAAGTACCAACAACATTGATAACATAAGAATAAGAGAAGCAACATCAACATCAATCGTTCCATAAGAGGGGAAACAATGTAAGTACTGCTAGCTTCTAAGAGTAGAGTATCTTTGGAAGCTCGTTCATTACATTATGTACAATCGGAGTCGTGCAAAAGAAGGAAAGGGATAGCCTCACATACCTTGTATATACAGCCCCAATCTCAAGCTATGCAATTTTCACGACTCCTTAGTCTACAATAAGAGAAACGATACTATAGTTATCATTCAAGCGTCATAACTATTATGTATCGACCACAACCTATTTTACGATGAAACGGACAGCACCTCCCCTATATATATGACTTCACACAATTCCAAACAATCACCAAACATCTCAAAAAATATCAATAATAATCATATTGAGCCTCCCAAAACAGTCCACACACAACCTAATAACTTCATACATAAGACGACCACCGTAGTCGTGTCAAACGACCCGGAAATGTTACGACGAACGACCAGCCCACAACTGTACATCTATATGGTGTTTCTCCACACCCTTCCTCCTCCAAAACTCCACAATACAGTAGTAAAACACGCAGCCCAACAGCAACACAAAACAGTCCGCTACAGTCAATAACTCGAACTCACGGCTTCCGATCACCGTCCCGTGAGTTCTTACAAGTATAAAACGAATTACTATGAATTTACAGCACAAAAATGGATGAAATATAGCAGTAAACTCACCTTACTTGTTGGATAACTCAGCCCTTATCTTGGTTCTTCAAACTCTAGGGTTTACCCCCAATTTGAACTTGAAAGAGAGGGAAAATCAATTAGGGTTTGTGGATAATTTTTGGGAGGAAGTTTGCTGGGGTTTGGGTCTGATTATTTGTGAAATATAATGAGGGATATATTGCAGGATATATTACTTTTAATGGGATCTTTGTCTGACCCGAAATTGCCTCTTTTTGGGCTATTATTTAACCAAGTAGGTGACCCACCTACTTGTCACCTAGCAGCTTGGTGCAGTCTCGCAAAAATGTCTATATCTCTCTACTCCAATGTCGTATTGATAAACGGTTTAATGCGTTGGAAACTAAACTCATAGATCTTCAATTTGGTGGGTTGATCACCCCGTAATTCCAAGTACATTGGGAGAAAAGCTTAATAACATTTGGCCTAAAGTTTAAGTAAAACTATGAACCTAAGTTGCAACAACTCTTGTCGACTTTTGTTTCATAACTCGTTTGACTTCAAGACTATGATACGGATATTTTATGATTCATATACCTTAAAATACGAACTCTTGAGAGTATTAAGCACCCCTAGGTTTACCCAAAAATACGGCTGACAACATCCTTGATTCGTTTAACTTCTAATACTTGTTAACCACCCTTATACACCTTTGTATCATTTAAGACCAATAGGATTAACTTCTTATCATCTTAAAGATAATCTTTTCATGGATTTACGTCGACGACCTTATGGCATGAACTAATGTACGTGAATATGGGTTGTGACATTTTTTTTTAGTGTAAGTGTGTGTTCAGAACCAGAAAGTTCGTCTGTTTGTGTTAATGAGAGAGTATGTATATATAGTAGTTCGAAACTAGGTAAAATAAGGCATGAATCATAATAGTATAGTAATTATGGAACTCAGAATCAATTAGAGCAAAATCAGTACAAGCACTCCTATAATTTAAGGGAATTAATTCAAACGGTAAGGACAAGTAACAAATAAGGAAAGAAATCAATGTACGACCAACAAGGAAAGATTTCAAATTCAGTAAGTATAGGGTAAACAATTAGGGCTAAGTTCAGAAAACTCTAATTATGGAGATAGTCAGTAAGAATCAAAAACCAATGTGGAAAAAGGTACACAAATCAATCAAATTGAGTAGATAGGGTAGGAATCGAAGGTTTAAGGAAAAGTGTTCAAATCAGACCAAGAAACAGGGAAATCAGAATCAATTAAAAGAAAGTCATGAGTCAATGTTTTGCATATAAACAAAGTAAGACATAGATGGTTAAGAGTCGACATACATATCTAGCAAACATGAGACTCAAACAATACTGATTCAATGAGAAAGATGAACACAAGCACATGGAATCAGTGTAAGTTTAGGCTAAGAAACTGAGTAGAAACATATCAAGGCAAGATAGTCACGAAAAATCACAGAAACTCAAAAACGAGAACCGGCCAGTCATGCTGATACACAAAACCAAACAAAAAACCCCCTAAAAAATTAGGGCTTTCAACATAGACGAGATAAAGATGTAGCAAACTCATAGAATCAGTCAAGATATGCAAGAAATATAAGTTAAAAGACAAAGAATCAGTTAAACAAGGTTTTAACAGAAGTTCCGAAAACCCTAGTTTTAGAAGAAGATGAACAACACTTGAAACCGCATGATTCTTGTAGAAAACCTTAGGAACAGTGTAAAACATTAAAGGAGCAAACTCAAATCGTTCTAGGTCTGTATAGATCTAGGAGATATAGGGAGACATTAGGGTTTCAGAAGAACCCATAATGAGATGAAGAAACCTGTCCAGAAACTCAAAGATCGTGACCAATACAGCGTGATTTTGCTCGAGATCACACCGGAGTAGTCAAGAACAGACAAGTGAAAGACCCTAGATGCGAGTCGGCATGGCCTTGGGCCCTTGAAGACCTTAGAGAAGGCAAGCATGGCATGAGAGAAGCCATTGGAGGCTTAGGAGTCGATGAGAAGTCACCGGACATGACCGAAGAAGAGAGGTCGGCGGTTGAAGGGCTAAGGTTTGGTTGAGAGTTACTGAGAGAGGAGAGGATCTTAGGACGGCCGATTCTGGGAAATAATTAGGGTTGGGGGTGGTTTAGGATTAAAAAAGGCAAGAATCAATACGGGCTGTTGATCTGAAAGATCAAGGGCCATGATTTAATTGGTGTTGGGTCGGGTAGGTGTGTTTAGGGTTTGGGTCGGGTTAATTGGGTATGAAATTGGGCTGGGTTGAGTTCAATTTAGGCTACAACTGAAAGCCAAATCTGGTTATAATTTAAATAGCCACTTTTCCCTATTTTAATTTATTAAAATAATAAGATAATTTCTGTAAATAAATTAAAGGTATTAAAATAATTTATAGTACATAATTAATTATTAAAAAATACCAGACCTAATCTTGTGAACCTAAATGCAATTAAATTTTAAAAGAGGCTAATATTGCAATTATATGCAATTTAGCTTTTAAAAATACTAAATAAATTTGTAAAAAATGTATAAAAATTCCCTTGGCTAGATTTACCATAAATATGAGAATACAATTGGTAAATCACCAAAATGATAGTTTTGGAAGTAATTATTGAGATTTTATAGATAACAAAGGGAAAATAAATCAATTTATTTGAAAATTGTGGGAAAAAAAATAATAACACACTTGGGTATACTTATATATGTACATATATGCTGTTTTGAAAGTATTTTGCATATTGAAAAATATATGTAGGGAAAAATTGGGTGTCAACACTACTTAGACTGATTTTGTAGTTGCTCGTGACTCTTGACACCCCAATGTCGGGCTTGTGTTATGTTTCCGCACTGATTATTTAGAAATATGTTATGATATTTTTATTAATTACTGGCTTAAAAATGAGTTTTACGAAATGCTGGTTAATTTGGAATTTTTGTCGGCTAGCCTAGTTTCACGATATGCGTCATCACGACCGGGTCGGTTTTAGGGTCGTGACACTGGAATACGAAGGAGTTCCAAAATATTGTAAACAACCTTGAAACTAATAGGGAAGTGGAGAATGATATTCCAGGAACTTCATTAATAGCTGAAACATCTGAATGGACATCGGAAAGACGATTGAAGAGGCACAAAATCAACCCCAAGTTAAAACGATTGGGTCAAGAGGAAAGAAGCAGACCATCATAGACAAGGAAAATAAAATCACCTATGACAAGGGCAAGTACCAGGTTTCAGATGCTAGTCAACTCCAAGCAAATAACACTACTGATCACAAAGTAGATCCCACTGATGGAAAAAAGTTGAAGAAAAAAAGAAGAAGAATGCAAAAGAATGCCAAAAAAGAAGAGCAAAGTAGTGTTCAAACCTGTGATCTCTCAAGAAAGTCACAGGAAACAATGGACCAAGAGCTCTGCTTCTACTCAAAATTCACACTCTCTCGAAGTTATGCAAGAAAATCTTTAGATGCAGGGTTTACTCAACACTCCGGCTCAACAACAACAACAACTCTCAATGACTAAGGAAGATATCATTGAAACAGATCGGATGATAGTGTCAAAAGAAGTAGCAATCGTTGCTAATCAGGAGAAAGATAGTACAGAAGACAAAAATACTAGTAACATAGCTAACCAGGTGTATTAGGTGGATCCTATCGCAGACAGTTGCAGCTCCTCTAGCCTCCCCTCAGAGATTATCAAACATCCGGGGATTTAATTAATAGTAGAATTGAATGTAACCAATTTAAACCCCACTATGGAGAACTCGAGTCAAGCAAAGGATACTACTGAAGAAAACTTGTTACAAAAACAGTCCCATGACCAAAGCCAATGAGAATGTTAAAAAAATGTTCAAGATAGCAACGGGACAAGAGGAAGAACTCGCACCAGAGGATCCAGAACAAAGCAAAAGAACATGAATGATCCTTCAAACATAAGGAATCATAAACAGAACACCTCCCCCACAAGTTCTAATGATTAGCACAATTTTTTGGAATATTAGGGCGGTGAGAACCAAAAAAGCCATTCAAAGGCTGAAATACTTATGCAATATTAACAATGTTCAATTTGTAGCTATATTTGAGCCTTTCATTGGTAAAGAAAAGCTCGAGGGTTACAGAAAATTCCTTGGTTTCCAACATAGCACTTCCAATTGCAATGGTCAAATTTGGTATTTCTGGAACAACAATGGCACCCATATGATAATTGCAGAGGATGAACAATTTGATGACGACATTAGTAACCATAGCACCTACATCACAGATGTCTATGCAAAATGCACAGCAGTTGAGAGAAAAGAGATATGGGAAAGTTTGATGGAGGATAACCTTATTATTGATGGCCAATGGTGTACTAGGGGAGATTTCAATGTGATTATTGATCCAGAGGAGAAGCTTGGAAGAAACCCTCACAGAGTTCATAGAAGCTTGGATTTCATTAATTGTATGGAAACTTGTGGGGTTACAGATCTTGGTTTTTCTGGTCCTAAATTCACTTTGTGTAATAATTGGAGTTTCGCAAAAGAGTTTGGAAAAGGCTAGACAGAATTTTTATCAACGACCTGTGGGTGCAACAATTCCAGAATAACTCTGTTAGCACTTAGCGAGAACGGGTTCAGATCATAGTCCTTTACTCATGAAGTGTTGCAACAATAACCACAACCACATTAGTTATTTCAGGTTCTTGAATTTTCGGGTCAACCAAAAAAAAATTTTGACATTGTCAAGGAGGTATGGGATTCTAGTATTTTTGGTAACTCTATGTAGATCCTGCAATCTAAATTGAATATGCTTAGTAAGAGACTAAGCAAATGGTCCAGAGAGGAAATAGGGGACATTAATGATCAAGTGAGCAAATGGGAAGCCGAGGTTCAACTCCTAGATGAGATAGATACCAACTCCAATACTGATAACAGTAGAACAGAGGCTAATAAGGTTTATGCTGAATACATTCAATGGTTGAGTAAGCAAGAATCTTTACTCAAACAGAAGACCCAAACCAAATGGTTCGAAGATGGAGATAGTAATACTAAGTACTTTCACAGTCTCCTCAGAGAAAAGAGAAGAAGACTCCAAATCCACAAAATCAAAAACCACAGGGGAAAATGGATTCAAAAAGAAAACAAAATTGATAAGGTTGCTGTCAAACACTTCGATTCCTTGTTCAATCTTCCCAAGCCCACCCTCGACCCCGACCTTTTGACTTGTATTCCTAAGTGTATTTTAGAAGAAGATAACATCAAGTTATCTGCGATTCCAAATGAAATCAAGGATGTTGTATTCAATTTAAGTGATGATAGTACAGCTGGTCGAGACAGTTATAATTGTACTTTCTTTCAACATTGTTGGGACATCATCAAACACGATATCGTTTCTTTGTTAGGGAGTTCTCAATGGTAAAAGACTTACCAAATTCTATTCTCATACTTTCCGTGTTTAATTCCTAAGATTGATGCTCCTACCAATTTTTCTAAATTCAGGCCTATCAGCCTTTCCAATTTTACCAATAAAATTATTTCTAAAATTTGTTCTAAATGGCTGAATCCCTTGCTTCCAAAACATATTGGTGAAATAATTTACGCTAGGATCCCCTATTAACTGTTTTCCTCGTATTTATTTCTACTATTGTGGGTTGCCGGGAAGATTCATTTTGAGTTTTAGAGTGTTTTGGGACACTTAGTCCCTAATTGAGAGCTTAAGCTTTAGAATTTGGACCGTAGTCGGAGCGGTGTGAAGATGGCCTCGGAATGGAATTCCGTCGATTCCATTATCTCCATTGGGTGATTTTGGTCTTAGGGGCGTGTTTAGATTATGTTTTGGAGGTCCGTAGCTTATTTAGGCTTGAAATGGCGAAAGTTGAATTTTTTAAGTTTCTGGATCGATAGTGAAGTTTTGGTTTCGGGGTCGGAATCCGATTCCGAAAGTGGGAATAGTTCTGTCGTGTTGAATGTGACTTGTGTGCAAAATTTGGGGTCAATCAGACTTGGTTTGGTTGGTTTTGTCATCGAATGTAGAATTCTTAAGATTTCAAGTTCATTAGGCTTGGATTGGAGGGTGAATCGTGGTTTTAAAGTTGTTTGATTTGATTTGAGGATTGGAATAAGTTCATACGATGTTTTACGATTGGTTGACAAGTTTGGTTGAGGTTCCGGGGGCCTCGAGTGAGTATCAGATGCTTAATGGAAGTTGATTTGGACTTAGGCAATTGCCGAAGTTGTTGAACCTGTTGTTTTCGCACCTGCGGATATTGGACCGCAGGTGCGGCGCCGCAGAAGTGGATTGGCAAACGCAGATGTGGTCTGAGGCTTGAAGGTTGTTGATCGCAGATGCGGCTCAAGGACCGTAGAAGCGGCAGCGCATCTGCGAGGAATGGAGCGTAGGTGCGGCGCCTAGGGGTTTAATGAAATTTCGTAGGTGTAGGTCCCCAGCCGCAGAAGCGGGATTGCATATGTGGCCCCATGACCGCAGAAGCGGAAATCGCTGGGAAGAAATATGAAAATCAAGGGTTTGAGTTCATAACTTGGAAAAATCGAATTGGAGCTCGGGGGAAGGCGATTCTGTGGGGATTTTGAAGAGAAGATCAGTGGGTAATGATTCCTAACTCCCTTTTGATTGTATTCCATTAACCTACGCTTAAATTCATCATTTAATTTCAGATTTGGGGTGAAAAATTAGGAGAATTGAAGAAAAGTTCTTAGGCCGAGATTTGGGATTTTGATCGAGGTTTTGGTATCGGATTTGAGTGATTTTGGTATGGTTAGACTCGTGAGTGAATGGGTGTTCATAATTTGTAATTTTTACCTGATTCCGAGACGTGGGTCTGGGGAGGATTTTTGGGCGTTTTTGTAATTTCTCGTCGTAGCTTTAAATTCATTAGTTAAATTAGTTGCTTGTTGTTTTGTTTAAGTTATGTAATTGATTTTATTAGATTTGGGCCACTCAGAGTTGGATACTCGTGGCAAGAGCCTAATATCAGATTGATTTTGAGCTGGTTCGAGGTAAGTGGCTTGCCTAACCTTGTGTGGGGGAACTCCCCTTAGGATTTTGGTACTGTTACACGTGCTAATTGTTTAAAAACTCCATTTTCATTAAGTAAATATCTGTGTTTTCCCTTAATTGAGCAATACTTGTACTTGAAGTTTCCTGTTTAGCTTAGGAAAAGCATGACTATGTGACTTAACTGCCTTATCTGCTTTAAATGCTTACTTGGATTTTTGTGTAGCATGTTTAGAGTAGAAATTTCCTGTTTTCCTGATTCTAACTTGAATAGAATTGTAGGATTCTTTCTTGAAACTGTTGTATGTTTACTTTGGGACTAAGGATCGCTATTCCAGGAGATCCCCCTGCACATTTATAATTGGGACTACGAGACGACATCCCGAGAGATTCCCATGTACTGGATGTTTACTTTGGGACTACGAATTGGTATTCCGGGAGACCCCCCTACACATTTTTAATTGGGACTATGGGACGACATCCCGGGAGATCACCCTGTACTGGATATTTACATTGGGACTACGGATCGGTATTCCGGGAGATTCCCCTACATATTTATGATACGGACTATGGGACAATATCCCGGGAGATCCTCTGCACATTTACGTTTGGGACAACGGGACGATATCCTAGGAGATTCCCCTATCGTTATCTCTGTGTACTGAGTTATATTCTTTCTGAGATTTTATTCTTTATCGACTGTTAGTATTGTAATTATACTGTCACATTTTATACTATTTTACCTTGTTTTATATATATAACCAGTAAGGCCCTGACCCTCCTCGTCACTACTCGACCGAGGTTATGCTTAGCACTTACTAGGTACCGCTGTGGTGTACTCATGCCCTTTCCTGCACATGTTTTCATGTGCAGATCCAGGTTCTTCTGCTCAGCCATACTATCAGTGAGGCGAGGCGATTTCAGAGACTTCGAGGTATATCTGCCACGTCCGCAAAGCGAGAAGTCCCTCTCTATTCCCCCTTTTAGCTATAGACCTTCTGTAATTACGTTTGTTTGGCTTTTGGAGTTAGAACACTATGTATTTTCTCTAGTTTGTGATTCATGAGATTTTGGGTTTTGGGAGTGTTATTATTGGTCGAGAGTGTTATTATTGTATATGCCAAGCGACATTTTAAACACTTTATCTATATTTACCTGTTAGATGGCTAGTTGTACTTTTAAATTCTTATTTCCGCAAACTGTTAGGCTTACCTAGTCGTAGAGACTAGTTGCCGTCATGACAGTTCACGGAGGGAGAATTTGGGTCGTGACAAGTTGGTATCAAAGCTCTAGGTTCATAGGAGTCATGAATCACAAGCCTGTGGGAGATTCTCTTGTAGTGGACCGCGTTTATCGGTCGTGTTTGATCGCTCTTAGTAGTTTTGAGACCAGAGCTGATTTATTATTACTCAGCATGGTAGATTTTGATGTTATCTTGGGCATGGACTGGTTGTTGCCCCATTATGCTATTCTTGATTGTCACGCAAAAACTATGACGCTAGCTATGCCAGGTGTACCGCGAGTAGAGTGGAGGGGTACCTTAGATCACACTACCAGTAGAGTTATTTCATTTCTTAAAGTTCAGTGAATGGTTGAGAAGGGGTATGACGCGTATCTAGCTTATGTGAGAGATGTCAGTATTGATACCCCTACAGTTGATTTAGTCCCCGTAGTACATGATTTCTCTGATGTGTTTCCAGGTGATCTTCTGGGCATGCCGCCCGATAGAGATATTGATTTTTGCATTGATCTGTTATCGGGCACTCAACCCATTTCTATTCCTCCTTACCGTATGGCTCCTCCTGAGTTGAAGGAGTTGAAGGAGCATTTACAGGAATTGCTGATAAGGGTTTTATTCGGCCCTGTGTATCACCATGGGGTGCTCCTGTCTTGTTTGTGAAGAAAAAGGAGGGTTCTATGCGTATGTGCATTGATTATCGCCAGTTGAACAAAGATACAGTGAAGAACCGATATCCTTTGCCATGTATTGATGACCTGTTTGATCAGTTACATAGTGCTCATGTGTATTCTAAGATTGACTTGCGTTCAAGTTATCATCAGTTGAAGATTCGGGAGCCAGATATCCCGAAGACTACTTTTCGGACTCGATATGGTCATTACAAGTTCCTTGTTATGTCATTTGGGCTGACCAATGCCCCAGCAACATTTATGCACTTGATGCAAAGTGTATTCCGGCCATATCTTGACTCGTTCGTCATTGTCTTTATTGATGACATTCTGGTATACTCCTGGAGTCGGGAAGATCATGAGCAGCACCTGAGGACAGTGCTTTAGACTTTGAGAGAAAAGAAGTTATATGCGAAGTTCTCGAAATGTGATGTCTGGTTGGATTCCGTGGCGTTCTTGTGTCACATGGTATCGAGTGAAGGGATCAAGGTGGATCCGAAGAAGGTGGAAGTAGTGCATAGTTGGCCCAGACCATCCTCAGCTACAGAGATCCGTAATTTTCTTGGCTTGGCGGGTTATTACTGTAGGTTTGTTGAGGGATTTTCGTCGATTGCAGCACCTATGACCAGGCTGACCCAGAAGGGTGCTCCGTTCAGGTGGACAGATGAGCATAAGGAGAGCTTTCAGAAGCTCAAGACAGCTTTGACTACAGCCCCAGTATTGATATTGCCTACAGGTTCGGGGTCTTATACTGTCTATTGTGATGCCTCGAGAATCCGCCTTGGAGCGGTATTAATGTAGGACGGTAGGGTGATCACCTACGCGTCCAGACAGTTGAAGGTACATGAGGAGAATTATCCTGTCCATGATCTCGAGTTAGCTGCTATTGTTCATGCCTTGAAGATCTGGCATCATTATTTGTAAGGTGTTCCTTGTGACACCTACACTGATCCCCGGAGTTTGCAGCATCTGTTCAAGCAGAAGGACCTTAATTTGCGCCAGAGGAGGTAGTTAGATCTGCTGAAGGTCTATGATATCACTATCTTGTATCACCTGGGCAAGGCCAATGTGGTGGCCAATGCTTTGAGTCGTCGGGCAAAGAGTTTGGGGAGTTTCGCTTATCTACCAGCATCGGAGAGGCCCATTGCGATGGATGTTCAGGCCTTAGCTAGCCAGTTTGTGAGATTGGATCTTTCTGAGCCCAGTCGGGTTCTAGCTTGTGTGATTTATCGGTCTTCCTTGTTTAATCATATTAGAGAGCGTCAGTATGATGACCCTCATTTGCTCATCCTCAAGGACAAGGTTCTGCATGGTGATGCCAAAGATGTGACCATTGGTGATGACAGATATTGAGATGCAAGGTTGGTTATGTGTACCCAATGTTAACGGGCTTCGGAGTTGATTCTAGAGGAGGCCCACAGTTCGTGGTATTCCATCCATCCCGGTGCCGCGAAGATGTACCAGGATTTGAGACACCACTATAGGTGGGGGCGAATGAAGAAAGATATAGTTGGTTTGTAGCTCGGTGCCTCAATTTTCAGCAGGTAAAGTATGAGCACCAGAGACCGGGTAGCTTGCTTCAGCAGATAGAGATTCCGGAGTGGAAGTGGGAGTGTATCACCATGGACTTCATAGTTGGGCTCCCACGGACTTTGAGGAAGTTCGATGCCATTTGGGTGAATGTGGATCGGCTGACCAAGTCCGCGCACTTCATTCCTGTGTGTACTTCCTATTCTTCAGAGCGATTAGTGGAGATTTATATCAGGGAGATTGTTCGTTTGCATGGTATTCCAGATTCCATCATTTCAGATAGAGGTAATCAGTTCACATCACGGTTCTGGAGGGCCGTACAGCATAAGTTGGGTACTCGGGTGGAGTTGAGCATAGCATTTCACCCCCAGACGGACGGACAGTCCGAGCGCACTATTCAGATTCTTGAGGATATGCTCCATGCGTGTGTGATGGAGTTTGGAGGTTCTTGGGATCAGTTCTTGCCACTGGCGGAGTTTGCCCACAACAAGAGTTATTAGTCCAGCATTCAGATGGCACCGTATGAGGGTTTGTATGGTAGGCGGTATAGATCCCCGGTGGGTTGGTTCGAGCCGGGCGAGGCTAGATTATTGGGCACAGACTTGGTTCAGGACGCCTTGGAGAAGGTTAAGGTGATTCAGGATAGACTCCGCACAACCCAGTCTAGACACAAGAGTTATGCGGACCGGAAGGTTCGTGATGTTTCCTATATGGTTGGAGAGTGGGTCTTGCTTCGGGTTTCGCCTATAAAGGGTGTTATGAGATTTGGGAAGAAAGGAAAATTGAGTCCGAGCTTTACTAGTCTTTTTGAGGTATTGCGACGTGTTGGGGAGGTTGCTTATGAGCTTGCCTTACCTCCCAGCCTGGCAGGAGTTCATCCAGTATTTCATGTTTCGATGCTCCGGAGGTATCACAGCGATCCGCCGCACGTGTTGGATTTCAGTTCAGTCCAGTTGGACAAGGATCTATCTTATGTTGAGGAGCTAGTGGCTATATTGGACAGGCAGGCTCGGAAGCTGAGGTCAAATAACATTTCATTAGTGAAGGTTTAGTGGCAGGGTTAGCCGGTCGAGGAGGCGACGTGGGAGACCGAGCAGGATATGCGCAGCCGTTACCCTCAGCTTTTCACCACTTCAAGTACGTCTCTATGCTCATTCGAGGACGAACGAATGTTTTAAGAGGAGGAGGATGTAACGACCCGGTTGGTCGTTTTGAGAATTTACGCCCCGATCCCCTATTCACTGCTTTCCTGTGTTTATTTCTGCTATTGTGGGTTGCCGGAAAGATTCATTTTGAGTTTCAAAGTGTTTTGGGACACTTAGTTCCTAATTGAGAGCTTAAGCTTTAGAATTTGGACCGTAGTCGGAGCAGTGTGAAGACGGCCTCGAAATGGAATTCCGTCGATTCCGTTAGCTCCGTTGGGTTATTACGGTCTTAGGGGCGTGTTCGAATTGTGTTTTGGAGATCCGTAGCTTATTTAGGCTTGAAATGCCAAAAGTTGAATTTTTGAAGTTTCCGGATCGATAGTGAAGTTTTGATATCGAGGTCGGAATCCGATTCCAAAAGTGGGAATAGTTCTGTAGTGTTTAATGTGAGTTGTGTGCAAAATTTGGGGTCAATCGGACTTGGTTTGGTTGGTTTTGTCATCGGATGTAGAATTCTTAATATTTCAAGTTCATTAGGCTTGGATTGGAGGGTGAATCGTGGTTTTAGCGTTGTTTGATGTGATTTGAGGATTGGAATAAGTTCGTATGATGTTTTAGGATTGGTTGGCATGTTTGGTTGAGGTCCTGGGGGCCTCGGGTGAATTTCGGATGCTTAATGGAAGTTGATTTGGACTTGGGCAATTGCTGAAGTTGTTGAACCTGTTGTTTTCGCACATGCGCATGTTGGACCGCAGGTGTTGCGTAGCAGAAGCGGATTGGCAACCGCAGATGCTGTCTGAGGCTTGAAGGCTATTGGTCGCAGATGAGGCTCAAGGACCGCAGAAGCGGGATCGCATCTGCGAGGAGTGGAGCGCAGGTGCGGGTCCCCAGCCGCAGATGCGGCCCCATGACCGCAGAAGCGGAAATCGCTGGGCAGAAATATGAAATCGAGGGTTTGAGTTCTTAACTTGGAAAAATCGAATTAGAGCTCGTGGGAAGGCGATTATGTGGGGATTTTGAAGAGAAGATCACTGGGTAATGATTCCTAACTCCTTTTTGATTGTATTCCATTAATCTAAGCTTAAATTCATCATTTAATTTCAGATTTGGGGTAAAAAATTAAGAGAATTGAGAAAAAGTTCTTAGGCTGAGTTTTGGGATTTTGATCGAGGTTTTGGTATCGGATTTGAGTGATTTTGGTATGGTTAAACTCGTGACTGAATAGGTGTTCATAATCCATAATTTTTACTCGATTCCGAGATGTGTGCCCGGGGAGGATTTTTGGGCGTTTTTCTTATTTCTCACAGTAGCTTTAAATTCATCAGTTAAATTAGTTGCATGTAGTTCTATTTACGTTATGTAATTGATTTGATTAGACTTACGTTATGTAATTGATTTGATTAGATTTGGGCCACTCGGAGTTGGATACTCGAGGCAAGAGCGTAATATCGGATTGATTTTGAGCTGGTTCGAGGTAAGTGGCTTGCCTAACCTTGTGTGGGGGAACTCCTCTTAGGATTTTGGTACTGTTGCTGTGTGAATGCCGTGTACGTGAGGTGACGAGTGGGTACACGTGCTAATTATTGAAAAACCCCGTTTTCATTAAGTAAATGTTTGTGTTTTTCTTTTAACTGAGCAATATTTGTACTTGAAGTTTCCTGTTTAGCTTAGGAAAAGCATGACTATGTGACTTAACTGCCTTATCTGTTTAACTGCTTACTTAGATTTTTGTGTAGCATGGCTAGAGTAGAAATTTCCTGTTTTCCTGATTCGAACTTGAATAGAATTGTAGGATTCTTTCTTGAAACTGTTGTATGTTTACTTTGGGACTACGGATCGGTATTCCGGGGGATCCCCCTGCACATTTATTATTGGGACAACGGGACGACATCCCGAGAGATCCTCCTGTACTGGATATTTACTTTGGGACTACGGATCGGTATTCCGGGAGAACCCCCTGCACATATATAATTGGGACTACGGGATGACATCTCGGGAGATCCCCCTGTACTGGATATTTACTTTGGGACTACGGATCTATATTCCGGGAGATTCCCCTGCATATTTATGATTCAGACTACAGGACGATATCCCGGGAGATCCTCTGCACATTTACGTTTGGGACTACGGGACGATATCCTGGGAGATTCCCATGTTGCTATCTCTGTGTACTGGGTTATATTCTTTCTGTGATTTTATTCTTTATCGAATGTTAGTATTTTAATTATACTGTCACATTTCATACTGTTTTACCTTGTTTTATATATATATAACCAGTAAGGCCCTGACCTTCCTCGTCACTATTCGACCGAGGTTATGCTTGGAACTTACTGGGTACCGCTGTGGTGTACTCATGCCCTTTCCTGCACATGTTTTCGTGTGCAGATCCAGGTTCTTCTGCTCAGCCATACTATCAATGAGGCGAGGCGATTTCAGAGACTTCGAGGTATATCTGCCGCGTCCACAGACCGAGAAGTCCCTCTCTATTCCCCCTTTTAGCTATAGACCTTCTGTAACTACTTTTGTTTAGACTTCTGGAGTTAGAACACTATGTATTTTCTCTAGTTTGTGATTCATGAGATTCCGGGTTTTGGAAGTGTTATTATTGGTCGAGAGTGTTATTATTGTATATACCGAGCGGTATTTTAAACACTTTATATATATTTACCTGTTATATGGCTAGTTGTACTTTTAAATTCTTATTTCCGAAAACGATTAGGCTTACCTAGTCATGGAGACTATGTGCCGTCACGACAGTTCACAGAGGGAGAACTTGGGTTGTGACACAAATGGGCTTTGTGACAGATAGATTGATCACTGAAAATGTCCTTTTATCTCAAGAAATTATTCAAAATATTTTTGAGAAAAATATTGGTGGTAATATTGTTATCAAATTAGATATGGAAAAAGCTTATGATAGAATGTTATGGGTCTTTGTTACATCTGTTCTTAGGAAATATGGATTCTCAGATGTTTGGATTGATTTGATCAATAATCTTATTTCCGGAGTCTTGTACTCTATTATTATTAATGGTAACAGAACCGGTTTCTTTACATCTCCACAGGGTCTGGAATAAGGGGACCCTATATCCCCCTCTCTCTTTATTCTTGCAGCTGATGTCCTTTCTAGGTCTCTGAATAATCTGAATCATGATAGCATTTTTTCTCCTTTCTCTATGCCTTTAAGGGGACCTATTATTAACCATCTTGCCTATGCTGATGATATTATTATCTTTGGTAGTGGTAATAGTACCTCTATTGAGATGATCATGAATGTGGTTAAGGCCTACGAGATGAGTTCAGGTCAGAAGGTCAATAGAGATAAAAGTTTCTTTCTGAATGCCCCTAACGTTTGTGCCCTCCATATTAATAGGATGAGAGATTGTACATGCTTTATGGACAAGGAGTTTCCTTTTAATTACCTAGGATGTCCTCTTTATGTAGGAAGAAAGAAATTTTCTTACTTTGACTGTTTGGTTCACTAGGTCATTAAAAGACTCAATAGTTGGCATGGTAAGATGCTTTCTTATGGAGGTAGGATCGTTCTTATTAAAAATGTCCTCCAATCTCATCCTATATATACTCTCTCTGCTATGAATCCTCCTAAAGCCACCTTTCATCTCCTTGAGAAACACTATGCTAATTTCTTCTGGGGCACTGATGGTGACCATAAAAAGTACCATTGGAGATCATGGAAGAACCTATGTTTCCTATTAATGAGGGAGGTATAGGAATTAGTAAAATGGAAGATATCAGTGAGGTTCTAGCTATCAAAAGATGGTGGAGGTTCAGAATAACACCATCTCAGTGGGCTAACTTTCTCAAGCACAAAAATTGTATTAGAGCTCACCCTGTTGCTAAGCAATGGTCTTCTGGTGTCACGACCCGGATTTCTCCACCTTCGGGAATCGCGATGGTCTCTGCTCGTGAAAGCTAGGCAAGCCGACAGTTATAGTTTTACTACAATTATTATTAATCATACGGAAACAGATAATAGTTAAAACAAAACAAATATGAAATGCGGAAGTGATATAGCAAACAATTCTAATACATAACTACCCCAATGATCTGGCATCACAATCCACGAACGACTAAAATTTACTACAAACATAAAGGGGACTTCAGGCTCTGCGAACGCCAGCAGATCAACCTTGGTCTCCCTGGACTGAAGGCAGCAACCTCAAATCTACTCACAAGGTCCGGCACCAAAATCTGCACAAAAAGTGCAGAGTGCAGTATCAGTACAACCGACCCCACGTACTGGTAAGTGTCGAGCCTAACCTCGGCGAAGTAGTGACGAGTCTAGGACATGACAACCATAAAAACCTGTGCAGTTAATTCATATACGAGCAGAACAGTGATAACATAAAAGTAACAGATAAAGATGGGAAGGGGAACATGCTGTCGGGAATATCAGATTCCGACATTAATTCAACGGAGAAGCATAATAAACACCATATTTGAATCAAAAGTAATAATGAAATAGTAACACGTGCACGGCATCACCCTTCGTGCTTTTACCTCGTCCTCACCATAAGAAATAACAGAAACGGCACGACATCACCCTTCGTGCATTAACTCTCATAATCGTGGCACGGCATCACCCTTCGTTCATTAACTCTCAAATCATGGCACGACATCACCCTTCGTGCATTAACACTCACAATATCGGCACGGCATTACCCTTCATGCATTAACACTCACTCACAATATCATGCACGACATCACCCATCGTGCTTTACACTCATCCTCACCCAAACAGTAGAAACAATAACATCCCGGCAAGGGAATCAATAATAACCAATTTCATTTCAACAATTAACTTCACAATGTAAATCTCAACTTGAGTCAATACTCAACAATGATCAAATACTCAACAATATCAAAACTAGCTCAACATATAGAATCATCATTTTAAGCATGAACGATACGTGATAAGAGACAACGGTCACAATATAAGACTCACTTTCCTGCTCAATATCAACATATAGATACTCGTCACCATGCCTATACGTCGAACTCAATACTAACACGTAGCAAATAAGACAACAACACCTATTCCCTCAAGCTAAGGTTAAACCAACATTTACCTCGATTCCACGATCAAAATCAAGCCTCAATTACCGCTTTACCTCTCGGTTCCGCTTCCAATCCGCTTGAATCTAGTCATAATTAACTAATTAACATCAATTAACGCTAAATAAACGAATTCTAATGCATGAGTATAGATTTCCCAATGTTTTCCCCAAAAAGTCAAAAAACCGACCCCGGGCCCGCTTAGTCAAAACTCGAAGTTCGAACCAAAACCCGATTACGCATTCACCCACGAACCCAAATATGCAATTGGATTTGAAATCCGACCTCAATTTGAGGTCCAAATCCCCAAATTTTGATATTCCTAATTTCTACTCAAGAACACCCAATTTCCCATGAAAAATCCTAGATTTTGAGATGAAATCATGTAAGAAGATGAAATAGATTGAAGAAAAAGAGTTAAGATTCATTTACCTATGATTTGGGGAAGAACTTGCTCTAGAAAAATTGCCCTTTGGAGTTTAGGTTTTGAAATTTTGAAGAATGAAGTGAAAATCCCGAACAAGACCCCTTTTACTCAGCTGCAAATGTCGCATTTACGACAGGAGCTTCGCAATTGCGAGACAGGCTTCGCAAATGCGAACCTGCTGCAATGTCTTCTGCTGTTGCAATTGCGAACAATTTGTTGCAATTGCGAAGGTTGACTTCCCTATTGACTTCGCAAATGCGAAGGAAATGTTCGCAAATGCGAACTATGCTGGCTAGGGCTTCTTCGCAATTGCGATAGAGAGGCTTGGAAGTTGCGAAGCCTGACCTCACAATTGCGAGATCAGAGCCTGCAACAAAATACCAGAATGCAACAAAAATTTTTCTATGCCCAAACTCACTCTGTGGCCTATCTAAAACTCACCCGAGCCCTCGGGAGTCTAACCCAAAAATGCACACAAGTCTAAAAACATCTTACGGACTTGCTCGCACGATCAAATCGCCAGAATAACATCCTAAACAACGAATCTAACACCAAAACTCATGAAATTCTCAAGATAGTTTCAAAATTTCTATTTTTCTCAACCAAGGATCCGATTTATACCTATTCTCTTTCGCTTCTCACCAAATTTTACAAATAAGGCTTAAATATTATAACGGACCTGTACCGGGCTCCAGAACCAAAATACGCGCCTGATACCATCAAGTTCCAACACTATTCATTTTCTAAAAACCTTTATATTTTCCAGCAAACAATTTTCTTTAAAAATTCATTCCTCGGGCTAGGGACCTCGGAATTCGATTCCGGCATACGCCCAAGTCCCATATTTTACCACGGACCCTACGGGACCGTCAAATTACGGGTCCGGGTCATTTTACCAAAAATGTTGACCGAAGTCAACTTTAATCAATTTTTAAAGGCCAAATTCAATATTTTTCTTAGATTTCACATAAAAGCTTTTTCGGAAACACGTCTGGACTGCGCATGCAAATCGAGGAGAAAGAAAATGAGGTTTTCAAGGCCTCGGAACCTGGATTCAGGTTCTAAACAAAAGAAGACCCCTTTGGGTCATCACATTCTCCACCTCTAAAACAACTTTTCGTCCTCGAACGGACATAGAAAAGTACCTAAATCGATGAAAAGATGGGGATATCGGCTCCGCATATCGGACTCGGACTCCCAGGTAGCTACCTCTACACGCTGATCTCTCCACTACACACGAACTGAAGGGAAATTCTTCGATCTCAACTGACAAACCTTCCGGTCTAGAATAGCTACCGGCTCCTTCTCAAAGGTCAAGTCCTTGTCGAACTGGACAGTGCTGAAGTCTAACACGTGGGATGGATCGCCGTGATACTTCTGAAGCATGGACACATGAAACACTGGATGCATAGCAGATAGACTCGGCGGCAAAGCAAGTCTGTAAGCCACCTCTCCCACTCGATCAAGAATCTCAAAAGGCCCGATGAACCTAGGGCTTAGCTTGCCCTTCTTCCCAAATCTCATCATGCTCTTCATAGGCGACACCCGAAGCAACACTCGCTCTCCGACCATGAATGCCACATCATGAACCTTACGGTCGGCATAACTCTTTTACCTGGACTGGGCTGTATGAAGCCTATCTTGAATGATCTTAACCGTGCCCAAGGCATCATGTACCAAATCTGTACCCAACAACCGAGCCTCCCTCGGCTCAAACCATCTAACTGGCGATCGACACCGCCTACCATATAATGCCTCATAGGGAGCCATCTACATGCTCGACTGATAGCTGTTGTTGTAGGCAAACTCTGCTAACGGCAAGAACTAATCCCAAGAACCTCCAAAGTCAATAACACAGGCGCGGAGCATATCCTCCAAAATCTGAATAGTACGCTCGGATTGTCCGTCCGTTTGAGGATGAAATGTTATGCTCAACTCGACCCGTGTACCTAACTCACACTGAACTGCCCTCCAGAAATACGAGATAAACTATGTACCCTGATCAAAAATGATAGACATGGGGACACGATAGAGAGGAACGATCTCCCGAATATAGATCTCAGCTAATCTCTATGAAGAATAGGAAACTACCACAGGAATGAAATGCGCTGACTTAGTCAACCTATCAACAATAAACCATACCGCATCGAACTTCCTCTGAGTCCGTGGGAGTCCAGCAACGAAGTCCATGGTGATACGTTCCTACTTCCACTCAGGAATCTCAATCTTCTGAAACAAACCACCAAGTCTTTGATGCTCGTACTTTACCTGCTGACAATTCAAACACCAAGCTACATACGCCACAATGTCCTTCTTCATTCTTCTCCACCAGTAATGCTGCCGAAAATCCTGATACATCTTAGCGGCTCCCGGATGAGTAGAATACCGGGAACTATGGGCCTCCTCTAGAATCAACTCACGAAGTCCATCCACATTAGGCACACAAACTCGATCCTGCATCCTGAAAACTCCATCATCTCCAACTGTAACCTGCTTGGCACCTCCGTGCAGCACTGTGTCCTTAAGGACAAGCAAATGAGAATCATCATACTCTCAATCCCTGATACGCTCAAATAATAAAGACCGAGCGACGTTACAAGCTAGAACCCGGCTGGGCTCCGAGACATCCAACCTCACGAACTGATTGGCCAATGCCTAAACATCCAAAGCAAGCGGTGTCTCACCAACTAGAATATATGCAAGACTACCCAAACTAGCCGACTTCCTACTCAAAGCATCGGCCACCACATTGGCCTTCCTAGGATGACACAAAATGGTGATATCATAGTCTTTCAATAGCTGCAACCACCTCTTCTGCCTCAAATTTAGCTCCTTCTGCTTGAACAAATACTGTAGACTCTTATGATCCGTGAATACGTCACATGACACGTCATATAAATAATGCCTCCAAATCTTCAGCGCGTGAATAATGGCTGCTAGCTCCAAATCATGAATTGGATAATTCTTCTCATGAACCATCAACTGTCGCGAAGCATAAGCAATAACCTTGCCATCCTACATCAACACCGCACCAAGTCCAATACGAGATGCGTCACAATATACTGTATATGGCTCTGAACCTGTGGGCAAAACCAACATTGGCGTCGTAGTCAAAGCTGACTTGAGCTTCTGAAAGCTCGCCTCACACTCGTTCGACCACCTGAACGAGGCACCCCTCTGGGTCAACCTAGTCATCGGGGCTGCTATAGATGAAAACCCCTCCACGAACCGACAGTAATAACCCGCCAAACCCAAGAAACTTCGTATCTCTATCACTGATGTGGATCTAGGCAAGTCCTTGACTACCTCTATCTTCTTCGGATCCACTTGAATACCCTCGGCTGATACAACATGACACAAGTAGGAAACTGAACTCAACCAAAACTCGCATTTCAAAAACTTAGCATACAACTGACTATCTCTCAGAGTCTGAAGAACGTCTCGAAGATGTTGCTCATGCTGAGAGTAGATAAAAATATCATCAATGAAGACAATCACGAAGGAATATAGATACGGCCTGAACACTCGGTTCATCAAATCCATGAATGTTGTTGGGCATTTGTCAACCTAAATGACATTACTAGAAACTCGTAATGCCCATACCGAGTGTGAAAAGTTGTCTTAGGGACATCGGATGCCCTAATCCTCAACTGGTGGTAGCCCGATCTCAAATATATCTTCGAAAACACTTTGGCACCCTAAAGCTGATCAAACAAATCATCAATCATCGGAAATGGATACTTGTTCTTAATGGTGACCTTGTTCAACTGCCGATAATCGATACACATCCTCATCGACCCATCCTTCTTCTTAACAAACAACACTGGCGTACCCCAAGGAGAGACACTAGGTCTAATAAAGCCTTTATCAAGCAAGTCTTGCAGCTGCTCCTTCAATTCTTTCAACTCTGGCGGGGCCATACGATATGGCAGAATAGGAATGGTCTGAGTGCCCGAAGCCAAATCAATGCAAAAGTCGATATCCCTGTCGGGTGGCATCCCCGGCAGGTCTGCAAGAAATACCTCTGGAAACTCCCGAACAATTGGCACGAAATTCATAGAAGGAATCTCAGCACTAGAATCACGAACATATGCCAAGACAAACAACCTTTCTCGACCATACGTCGAGCCTTCATATAAGAAATAACCCTACTGACAGAATGACCAAGAGTCCCTCTCCACTCCAATCAAGGCAAACACCGGCAAGGCTAAGGTCACGGTCTTGGCATGACAATCCAATATGGTGTGATAAGGTGACAGCCAATCTATCCCCAATATGACACCAAAATCAACCATATCCAGAAGTAGGAGATTTACACGGGTCTCAAGACTGTCGCGCCCCCTTTTTTCTCGTGAAATCGGGTTCATGACATTTTGGTTGAGACAACTCGTTCCTTTTGGGAAAAGGGTTTCCATTTTTGAAGAGTCGCCGCCTAACGATTTAAGGTGCGTTAGGGCACCTATAGGGTTGATTTATAACTACGTTTGGTAACCAGAGACAGGATAAGGGCTTGAAATTATCCTAAGGGGAAGGTGTTAGGCACCCCTCAGGATCCACTAGTGTGGTTCTTGGCCAAACAGTTTTTGTGGATTTGTACAATTAGCAAATAAATAAGTATGGCTCAAATAGTAGTTGAAATACACAGATGTTTGAAAAAAAAAAACAGTTAATGAGAAGCTATATTTAAAAAAAAAATACAATCTAAGCATATTTGTGAATGTAAAGGGGTGTCCTAGGTTGGTTAGCCTATAGGATCACATTAGTACAATGCCCGATAATCACTCCTTAGAAAGGGGCTACGCGTGGCATTAGCGCACCGGTCATCATATCCATGTCTACCCTTCCCATCCTCTTATTGGTCATGCAAAGCGAGTGTTGGTCATGGATTCTTATCGCGTGCTGCTACCCGCCCCTTCTTAATGGTCCTGGAGGGAGTTAGGACCTCTACCTATAGGTGGTTCTAGACGTACCCCCTAAGGTTTTTAAAGGTGAAAACTCTAAGGCGACAAGCAAAACAATTATGACTTTGCGCAAACAAGAACAGGAAGGAGTAGATAAAGGCTCAATTTTCCTCCTCAAGTAAACATACAACCAGCATGACTCGAACACAATTAAGGCCTTTATTAATCAAAGTTCAAAAAGCAGGATTTCTAAGTGACTATGCAGAAATAGACCACATTTTATACCCAGGAGTTATAACCTAGAAGTTGCCTAGGGACTCTCTTAAAAGTTATCAGAATCAGAAACGTTAATGACAGAGGGAGCTTCAGCGGAATGCAGTTTTGAAGATGTCCTAAAGGCTTGCCTATATGTAGATGTTGTGTCTATATTAATACAGAAAACAAATAGGTTTTCGAAATAGACTCTTTTAATACCTATAAGCGTGGTATCTAATGATATTAATGCAATTTTGAAAGAACTTGTTACAGAAAATACTTAATACTTAATAAAACCAATTCAGAAATGCACTAGGCGTGATCAAGTTGACTTATTTAGACTAAACTAGATTGAAAAGTAGAATTTCGAATATGGTTCCCTATAGGCATGATATCTAAGTGCAATACTGATTTTAATGATTTGTTGGCGGGGAAACATACATAAATACTCATTGTACCAGAATCTGAATTAAGTCCTATAGGCATGGAATCTATTATTAATCTGATTTTAAGACATGATTGTTTGGAACCTATAAACATGGTTTCTAAACAAGACAAAATGCAGAACCTTATGAACATGATTTCTACTTGATGCAAACGACATTAGAAGTGAGATCCTATAGGCATGATTTCTATTAGGCGAAGCAATCAGATTTGAAGAGTAAATCCCAATGAGCATGTTTTCTATTGCGCAAAGTGGGCAGATTTAAAAATAAGACCCTGAGAGCAGGATTTCTACCCATATTACCCCATAAAGCATGTGCCTACCCACCCTTTTCACTAAATACCCTAATATCTGTTTACAAGTTATTACAGACCAATGAATGAATTACATAAGTAAATAAAAATCAAGAAGCTATTCTATAGGGAGCCTTCAATTAGGCCCAGATTCCCCAAAGCCTCCAATGACCTCATATGCCTCAATTCCATAGACAATGACATAGTCTAGGTGCATCAAAGTTCCCTAAGGATCTCAAGGATCCCGGGCAGTGCTTACACCTAGACTTGGTAACCAAAATTGAACAAGTGCAGTGTGGAAGGGCCAGCCTCAGTATGCCATAGTTCAGAGGGTTCTCAAGAGGATCCCAAGGCAGTACACATACTAGAGGGGGCAGAACTTATCGACTAAGAGTAGAGTGAAAGTGATTTTAGTGAAAAACTGTATAAAGAGGGCTTGTTTAAAAGTAGTTTAGTAAAGCAATAGAGACTGTTTAAAGAAAGGGCTGAAGAGATGAACAAAAGTCCAAACACCTTAGGGCAGGTTTGCACATAGAAATTCACAGAACCAAGTAAACTTAGTAGTCACATACAGGGGTCAAGGGAGTTTGGGAATACATAGGACACATAATTAAGCAATGACCTGGGAATTAGTATAGTCATGCCCAGAAGCAGCTAACTAGACATAATCACAAAATCAGACATAAAGAATAAAGTCACATGTAGGGGAAAAGGGATTTGGGGACTTCATGGTGGTAAACATATAACAAGTAAGTGATGATTGGTGCAGACATGCTCAGAACAAACAGAAGGGGAAATATACTGATCTGAAGGGAGGGGGGAGACATGCTAATAATGTAACCCTCAACTACAAGTTTCACAACAAAACCACAAATAGAAGCAAACTAGAAACAAGATGAACTGAAACAATAAGAGAATCATATTATTGTTGGAACTTTGAATTGAAACTAGGACATACCAGTAGAGGATAGTGAGCAGAACGAAAGAACAAGAGAACATAAATGGTTAGCCTTGGCTTGCAGCCAGCTAACATAGAGCAGTAGCAAGTAGCACAAGAGAGAGAGCAGAAATTTTTAAGTGTGAGAGATAGTTTTTTGAACCAAGTGTTCGTGTGTTTGTGTTAATGAGAGTGTGTGTATATATAGTAGTTCGAAATTAGGTAAAATAAGGCAAGAATCATAGTAGCATAGTAATTATGGAAACAAATACTAATCAGAATCAAATCAATGCAAGTACCCCTTTAATTAAGGGGTAATCAACCAACGGTAAGAGGCAGAAAAATGTTAAGGAAAGAAATCAAGTAGAGCATCAGGTATAGAATAGACAATTAGGGGTAAGTACATAGGGGTTCAATTAAGGAAACAGCTAATGAAGAATTAGTAAAATATCGGTTAACCAAATAAGGTAAGAATACAAAATTAAGTTGCAGAATATGGAAATAACCGAAAATCATCATATAGTAAATCATGGAATCAAGGGATTCGAAATCACTGATTTAAGGAGGGTAACAAGTAAACAAGCTAAAACAGGAAAATCGAAAGTCTGCAGGGAAGTTTTCAAATCAAGCCAAGAAACAAGGAGTTCAGAGTCAATCAAAGAGAGAGTTTTAGCAAATAAAAAGAGTGACATAGGAGTAACCAAACACAGGAAGCAAAGAGGCCAGTGTTGACCAGTCAAGATGAGCACAAACATACAGAGGTGATATAAGTTAGGCATAAGAAACTCAGTAGAAACATGTTCGAAGCGAGATAGTCACAGAAACTCAAACAAGAACATGTTAGTCACAGAATCAAACAAAGAAACATAGAGAAATTAGGGCTTTCAGCATAGGCAAGTTGAAGAGGTAGTAAACTCACAGAATCAGTCGAAATATGCAAGAAAAATCAGTTTAAACAATAAAAATCAGTTTAAACAAAGTTTTAAAAAGAGCTCCGAAAACCCTAATTTTAGAAGAAGACGAAAACGCTTGAAATCACATGGTTCCTGTAAAGAGTTCCAAGGATAGTGTAAAACATGAAAGAAACAAACTCAAATCGTTTTAAAAATGTACAGATCTGGGAGATGTAGGTAGAAATCAGGGTTTCTAAAGAAACCCAAAGAGAGATGAAAGAACCTGTCTAGAATCTCGTGATAGTAACAAGTACAACATGATTTCGCTCGAAATCACAATGAAGTAGCCAAGAACAGACAAATAAAAACCCTAGATGCAAGTCGGCGTGGCCCTGGGCCTTTGAAGACCTTAGAGAAGGCAGTCATAGCATTAGAGGAACCATTAGAGGCTTAGGAGTTGAAGGGAGACCACCGGAGAAGAGAGGTCGGCGGTTGAAGGAACTAGGGTTAGGTTGAGTGGTTGAGAGAGGAGAGGAGATGAGAGAATACAGAGGCGGCGGTCTCTGAATAATGAGCTAGGGTTAGGGGTCGTTTGGAATTAAAATGGTAAGGGCTAATACGGGCTGATCTCTCAGATCAACGACCATGATTTAATTATTTTTTGGGTCGGGTAGGCGGGTTTAGGGTTTGGGTCGGGTATTTCAATTAGGAATTGGGCTGGGGCTGGGTTTAAATTAAGGCTAAGATTGAAATGCAAATCTGGCTATATTTTAAATAGCCAATTTTTCCTATATAATTAATAATAATTAATAAATAATTTCAAAAAAATAATTTCATGTACTAAAATAATTTAAAAATAAATTTTCAACATTTTAAAAATATAGAAGGCCGATTGTATGCATATAAATGTAATTATACATTAATGGGGCTAATATTGTAATTTTATACAATTTAGTTTTAAAAATACAAAATACAATTATAAAAATGCATAAAAAATGTATGAGCCATATTTTGGCATAAGTATAGCAATTAAATGAGTAAATCATCACAACAATAATTTGAAAAAATATTTATTGGAGTTTTATGGATAAAAAGGGGGAAAATAAATCAATTTAGACCCTTAAAATTATGAAAAAAATAATAAAAACCTTGTGCATGCTTATATATGCATATATATGCTATTTCAAAAGTATTTTTTCATATTTAAAATATGTAGGGAAACATTGGGTATCAACAGCTACCCCTCTTTACCCGAGAAGGATGAAAGTGTTTTCGGGTAAAGAAATGATGGCCAATTTTGACCGAGCGAAATGGTTTGAGAGATTAGGCCACACCCTGGCTTCTGAGCTGCCTACATATCCCTGGTTTTATAGGAATCAGGCTATATGTAGTTCAGGAGTCATCGGCGAAGTATACCGGTGAAGTTTTACAAGGACGGACGCAACGTATAGGGTTGGACGAATAAGCGACTTACGGGAATGGTGAGGTTTGATATGGCTGGGAAAACTGGAGTGGGATCACTCCTGCTGGATAGTCGTTGCTTGTTGGGTTACCTACAAATAAACGATACAAACATATACTGTGTAATTTAAACATGATGCAGATTCCCGTTGGACCATGAATGTTGTCTTTGGACGGTTAGGAATGGTGTCTTCAGACCATGATGTCCTGGGCCATGGATTGTTTGATGTAGGATTCGCAGGCCATGAAATGATGTTCTCGGGCTATGAGGATGGTGCCTCCGAACCATGACGCCTTTGAATAATAATGTGCAAAAGATTGAAAGAGATCCTCAGGCCATGACATGGTGTTCTCGGGCCATGACGATGGTGCCTCCGAACGATGATGCCTTTGGACGAGTTGGCAATATTTCAGCCCATGAAGGATGCAGTAGTATGATGCGGACAAGACAGAGCTCAGTCTTGCGAATTGAGGGGCAGAGCTTAGCCCGTAAGAAAAGCGAGATAAATAGTGCTTGAGATAGCGCTTAGTTTCGAAGAAAATTGGAGGCAGACTGTAAGGGCTTTCCATCATTATCTTTCCATCTATAAGGGCTGGTTGCTCATAATGACTTTTTACCCACTCTGCGTCGTCGAGCTCAACTTCTTGTATGATCCTTAGGGAAGGAATTTGTACCTCAGTGGGAATGAAAGCCTTTGTACCGTAAACCAGCATATGGCGGGTTGCCTCGATTGATGTGTGGACTGTGGTGCGATATCCTAGTAGAGCAAATGATAACTTCTCGTGCCACTGTCTATGCTTCTCTATCATTTTCCTCAATATCTTCTTGATATTTTTGTTGGTGGCTTCTACAGCTCCATTCATCTGAGGTCTGTAGGCTGTGGAATTCTTGTGTTTGATCTTGAAAGTTTCGCACATAGCTTGTCGCTGTTGAGGTTGGAGTCATTGTCAGTAATGATTGACTCTAGAATTCCAAATCGACAAACAATGCGGTCGCGGACAATGTCTGCCATGAATTTCTTAGTCACTGCTTTGTAAGATGCTGCTTCGACCCATTTGGTGAAATAGTCAATGGCCACTAGGATGAACCTGTGTCTGTTAGAAGCGGCAGGCTCGATTGGTCCAATAACGTCCATTCCCTAGGCGGCGAACGGCCACGGTGAGCTTGTTGTGTTAAGCTCGTTTGGAGGTACCTTTATCATGTCTGCATGTATTTGACAGCGGTGGAATTTCCGGACATACTGGATGCAGTCCGTTTCCATAGTCATCCAAAAGTAGCCAGCCCGGAGTATCTTCTTTGCTAAGACAAAACTGTTCATATGTGGACTGCAGGTCCCAGCATGAATTTCCTCTAGTAGCTTGGATGCTTCCTTTGCGTCGACACATCTTAATAATCCTAAATCAGGAGTCCTCCTATACAGGATTCCTCCGCTATGAAAGAAGTTGTTGGACAATCTCCGTAGTGTGCGTTTCTGAGTAGGATTTGCAAGCTCTGGGTACTCTCTTTTTGCCAAATATTTCTTGATATCATGAAACCAAGGCTTTCCGTCTGCTTCTTCTTCAACATGGGCACAGTAAGCTGGCTGATTATGGATTTTCATCAGAATGGGATCAATGAAATTCTTGTCCGGATGCTGTATCATAGATGATAGGGTAGCCAATGTATCAACGAACTCATTCTGGATTCTGGGAACATGTTGGAATTCCGTCTTCGTGAACCTCTTTCTCAGTTCTTGTACGTGGTGCAGATACGGGAGTATCTTGGAGTTCTTGGTTGCCCATTCTCCTCGTACCTGATGTATAAGTAAGTCTCAATCTCCAATCACTAGCAGCTCTTGAACGTTCATGTCAATGGCCATTTTGAGTCCTAAGATGCAGACTTCATACTCGGACATATTGTTGGTGCAGGGGAACCTAAGTTTGGCAGACACCGAATAATGCTGACCGGTTTCTGATATTAGGACTGCTCCAATGCCAACTCCTTTGAAGTTTGCTGCTCTGTCGAAGAACATTCTCCAACCGTCATAGGATTTTGCAATGTCTTCTCCTATGAATGATACCTCTTAATCAGGAAAATACGTTTTCAGGGGTTCGTATTCTCCACCCACGGGGTTTTCAGCAAAGTGGTCTGCCAGTGCCTTTCCCTTGACCGCTTTCTGAGTTACGTGAACAATGTCGAATTCACTCAAAAGGATTTGCCACTTGGCTAGCTTGCCAGTGGGCATGGGCTTCTGAAAGATGTACTTCAAGGGATCCATTCTTTATATAAGATATGTAGTATAGGCACAGAAGTAATGTCTCAGCTTCTGAGCTACCCAAGTCAAAGCAAAACAGTGCGTTCCAATAGAGAATATCGGGCCTCGTACAGGGAGAACTTCTTGCTGAGATAATAAATGGCTTGCTCCTTCCTTCCTGTTTGATTGTGCTGCCCCAGAACGCAGCCGAAAGCTCCATCTAACACTGCGAGGTAGAGTAATAAGGGTCTACCTGGCTCAGGCAGGACTAGGACTGGTGGTGTTGACAGGTACTCCTTGATTTTGTCGAAGGCCTTTTGGCAGTCATTGATCCATTTGGTGGTGGCGTCCTTCTTTAACATCTTGAAGATCGGCTCACAGATAATTATAGATTGTGCTATGAATCGACTGATGTAGTTAAGCCTTCCCAAGAAACTCATCACATCTTTCTTGTTCCTTGGCGGTGGTAGTTCTTGAATGGCTTTGGCCTTCGATGGATCTAGTTCTATTCCTCGGCGGCTCACAATAAACCCAAGCAATTTCCCAGTACGAACCCCAAATGCACACTTAGCGGGGTTTAATTTCAGGTTGTATTTCCGTAGTCTATTGAAGAACTTACTCAGATCTTCTATGTGGTCAGTGGCCTTCTTGGACTTGATAATAACATCATCCACATATACCTCGATCTCCTTGTGTATCATATCCTGGAAGATGGTAGTCATGGCCCTCATGTAGGTGGATCCTGCATTCTTCAGGCCGAATGGCATCATCTTGTAATAGTATACTCCCTACAGCGTAATGAAAGCCATTTTCTCAGCATCTTCCTCATCCATCCAGATCTGATGATAACCAGCGAAGCAATCTACGAATGACTGTAGCTCATGCTTGGCGCAATTGTCAATCAGGATGTGTATATTTGGCAAAGGAAAGTCGTCTTTCGGACTGGCCCGGTTGAGATCCCGGTAGTCGACGCAGACTCTGACTTTCCCATCCTTCTTTGGCACTGGCACAATGTTGGCTAACCACGTCAGGTATTCTACTACCCTGAGAACCTTAGCGTTGATCTGCTTGGTGACTTCTTCCTTGATTTTCAAGCTCATATCAGGCTTGAACTTTCTGAGCTTTTGCTTTATCGGCGGACACATTGGATTGCTTGGCAGTTTGTGAGCCACAATAGACATACTCAGACCAGTCATGTCATCATACGACCAGGCGAATATGTCCTCATACTTCTTTAGAAATTCTGTGTATTCTTTCTTCTCTGATGGCGACAGGTGAATGCTGATTCGTGTTTCCTTGACGTTTTCTGAATCTCCCAGGTTGACAATTTCGGTCTCGTCCAGGTTGGACTTAGGTCTGTTCTCAAAAGTCCCAACTTCTTTGACAATCTCGTCAGGTATGTCATCTTCCTCTGAATCCTTGTCCGTTTGTTGCGTTGTCACATTGCATGTCACAATCATTGGTTCATCAAGACAAGTAATAGTAATGCTGTATAGGTAAAGTAATGAGAGAAAATGATAGCAATAAATATTAATTTATAAGAAAAATCAAAAATGCTTTGATAAATTGAATAATAGTTTTGAACATCCAAGATCTTATTGCGGGAATTGAAAAATGCAAAAAGAAAATCATTTAGTAAATAAAATAGTGAATAATTCTTGTTTTAGCCTTGCTACCCCGAGGCTCATCGGGCTTTGGTTGTCCCAATGATCCAATTCTTGAGATGTGCCCCTCTACTCACAACCTGTATGGAAGGGCCTTCCTCTCCCTCCTCCTCGAGAATAACGCAACAGTCCATATCACTGTCCTCTAGAAACAAGTTCTTCAATGTTGCAAGTGCTTCTTCTTCATCTGACCCATAAATAATGTCGGCCTGTTGGAAGGTCTGCTCTAGATGCGGTATTGGCTGCTCTAGTGGGTAGTAAGGATTGCGCCATGGTGGCGACCAGCTATTGAATTCTTCCCAGGTGTATTCATATCCCAAACCGAAGTTAGTACCATGTTTCTTGAGTTTTATGGGTTTAGAGATTCCTTGGAGGTTCTTGCCGAGACCTTTGCCAGGCTCGTACCCACTCCAATTCAGTATACTCTCGATTTTGCTATCCCACCATTTGTCTTTGTCGATAGCATTAACCCTTTCAATGTGGTGGTAAGTTTCCCCACCCAGCTTCCTTCTTCCTTCGATCGCCGGAATAGTTTGGCGACTGTATATAGGGTTGCTACTGTCGCCGTGAATGATCACTTCCTGGTGATTCCATTCGAACTTTACTGCCTGATGCAGCGTTGACGCTACGTCCCCAGCAGCATAGATCCATGGCCATCCCAGTAGCAAGTTGTAAGACGCTGGTACATCTATTACCTGGAAATCGACCTCGAACCAGGTTGGTCCCATCTGCAGGCATAGACTATTCTCACCAATGGTGAACCTCTGAGAACCATCGAAAGCTTTCACTTCATGCAGCCCTTTACCCAACTTCTTGAGCGTTATCAGCGGATAAATGTTAAGACTGGACCCTCCATCGATCAGGATTCTGGTGATGAAATAATCTTTGCATTGCACGGTGATGTGCAGTGCTTTGTTATGCCCCAGCCCTTCAGGTGGCAGCTCGTCCTCATGAAAGGTGATCTTATGGCTTTCCAGCAGTTGTCCTACCATATTAGCCATTTCCCGGCTAGTGATGTTATTTGGTAAGTACGCTTCATTTAGCACCTTCAAAAAAGCATTCCTGTGTGTCTCAGAATTTTGCAGCAAAGAGAGAATGGATATTTGTGCTAGCGTCTTGTTCAACTGCTCGATGACCGAATACTCCTTGGCGTGTACTTTCCTCCAAAGGTCATCCGGACCTATCTCAATGAGGGGTGGCCGATTAGAAGCCTGCTTGCTTGATTCAGCTAGATGTTCAAGGGTATAGACTCTACGTGTTCTTGTCATACCATGTGCTACGACAGTTTCTTCAGTCCTGATCTTGCCCTTCCTTCTCGCCTCGGCTGTATAGTCCTAGGGTATAGCATTTGTATAGAAGGGTGGCGTGGTAGACATCGCCACTGGGATCGGCGCGGCTATCCTCACTTCGAATGGAACATGTGCCTTGGGTGGCAAGACTGCAACCTCTAATGGTACGGGTGCATTTGTCGGAGACACGAATTCAACCTCAATTGTTACCGGTGTCATTGCGGGTGGCGCTGCTTCAAACTCAAGAGGTATAGACATATTCACCTCAGCGTCCTCAGACGGCTGGATATGGACTATGATTGGATTGAGAGTAATCTCCGGTTTCTTCGGGTCATCACCTTCTGCGATCAACCCGATTGATCCCTCGGGATCCCAGTCATCTTCTATTTCAATCATGTGGATACCTCCACCCTTATGGTCTGGCGGAGGATTGTTGCAGATGTTTGGAGCGGGTTCCTTTGCCACAATGATCTTGTTATCAATCAGAGACTGTATCTTGTCTTTCAAAGAGCGGCATTCATCGATGGTGTGCCCTTTCATGCCGGAGTGGTATGCACAGGACTTGTTTGGGTTAACCTATTGAGAAGGATTCTCAGGGGTTGCAGCAGGGATGGGGGTGACATAACCAGCAGCTTTGAGCTTCTCATACAGCTGGTCGATAGGTTCAGCGATGGCGGTATATTGTTTTGGAGGTCTATGATCAAAATTAGGTCGAGGTCTAGGGAAGTTTTGGCGTGCAGGGGGTGATTGATAATGGGATGGTTGAGAATTATATGTGTGGTAGACATGAGCGGGTTGGGAGTATCTAGGTGAAGTAGGTTGATACGTAGGGGGTGGAGATGATTGATAAGATGGTGGCGGAGCTTGGTACGAGGGTGAGGGTGCTTGGTAATTTGGGGTTGGCTGGTATGTGAGTGGAGGTGTTGGATAAGTTTGGCACTTGAGGGGAGACTTGGTCCTTTGTGCAACCATCATGGCCCCCACGTCCCTTTTCTTGGACACACCACCGGACTGTAAAGCCTTATTTATAGCTTGCAAGGCTTCGAAATTTGTAACGATACCACTTTTAATACCCTCTTCAATTCTTTCACCTAATTTGATAATGTCGGAGAACTTGTGGTTCTCAATCATCATCAGTCGTTTATAGTACTGCGGGTCCTAAGCCCGGACAAAGAACTTGTTCATTTACTCCTCTTCTAAGGCGGGTCTGACCTTAGCAGCTTCGGACCTCCAGTGAGTAGCATACTCACGAAATGTCTCCGTGGGCTTCTTCTTCAGATTCTGGATATAGAACACGTCTGGTGCGTTCTCTGTATTAAATCTGATTCTGTCCATAAAGTTAGATGCCATGCTCACCCAGCTTGACCACTTCTTGTGATCTTGGATGATGTACCAAGACAATGCATCTCCTTTCAAACTCCTCATGAAAAGCTTCATGCGGATCCTTTGGTCCTTCCCTACTCCAACCAGCTTGTCGCAATAGGTCCTCAGATGGACCCTTGGATCACCCATGCCATCAAACATTTCGAACTTAGGAGGTTTGTACCCCTCAGGCAGTTCGACATCAGGTTGTATGCAAAGGTCCTCATAGTTCAGCCCCTCAATTCCTTTGCTTCGCTTGACGCCCTAAATCCGACTGGTCAATTTCATAAGTTCCTCGGCCAAGTTCCTGATAAGCAGATCCTTTTCATCAAACTCAGGTGTGTATGAGATGGGTTGGGTGGAGTGTGGCATGGTCTCCACATAGATAGAATTGTTATGGTGGCCTGGTGTATGGGTGTGGAAATGGTCATTTGTGGAGTTCTAAGGTTCTGGGATGAGTAGTGGAGTGTTGTTTGGGGTATGGCAGGTGTTACATTGGTTCTTTGGAAGAGCAGCGTGATGGTGAGGTGCGGGATGATTCTGCTGTTTTGGGATATTTTGAGGAGGTGTAGGGTTTTGAGCGTTGGGGAAGTTGATATCTGGGGTATTGAGGGAAAATGACAGGTTTGCTAGATTTCGAACTTGATCGAGCTCTTCCTGGAATTTCAACAGTTTCTGTTCAAGCTGTGACACATTCTTATTAGGAACCAGAATACCCTGGCCATCAGTGGCCTCTACCCGTTCAGCCATGTTCTCCTTCCTGATGTTGCTTAAATCTTACATTTTATTTTTGCCTTTATTCTTGTCTTTAGAGGGACTAAGAGGAGGAGTGGGTAGAGGGCCCCTGGATCTTGTGAAATAAGATGATGATGCCAGAGTGCACGAACTAACTTTTAGGGAGGGGAATAAAAAGAAAGGAAACAAAAATATAAACAAAAGGTAATCGAGTCAGTGAGGATTATAAAAAGTATGGAAATACTTAAACACATAGTGCGGGAACGTAAAGGGTGTCCTAATTTGGGGAACCTCTTTGTGCCCGAGGTAGGCCTAGCGAAAAATTGATTTGGAGAACTTTTAATGCTAAATGCCTCATTTTATTGATAAAAAACAGGCGAATCCCAAAACGACACTAAATAAGCAAGAAATAAAGGTCACTAATGGCCATTGGCCTTATTACATTCATAAAGCGAAAAAGTAAATTCCTATCTATTTGGTCCCAGAAGGACCTTCCCCAGATTCGACATCCTTGGCTCCTTCGAACAGCTTCCCCAATTCGCGAAGTCCCAGCAACAGGTATGCTCTGGCTAGATGTCCACATTCGGTCCCTTCAGCCTTTTGACAGTCCTCAACCCTTTTGAGAAATTTTCCCTCTAGTTCTACTATGCCTCGCTCTAAGTATCCTAGCCTTTTGTTGGCACTGATAGCCATGTCTTTCCATTCCTCAATCAGCTTCTTATTGGACTCTTGTATATCGCGGTGTTCGCTCTCGCATTCATGGATCCTTTTGCGCAACTGGTTGTATTTGACTTGCGCCTCGGCCTTTTCATCTACAATTCTGTGGCCTTGAACGAACCCTGGCTGGCCCAGACCATCCCAATTGTCTTCCAACCAACCAGAATAGAAAGGGGTACAACCAACATGATATCTGTCTGGCTCAATGGTGTCTTTCTCCATTACGATCTTGCAGTGCCACATGTGCTGGGCTTGGCACTTGTGGGGACTATCATCATTTTGGAAGTCAGCTCGAAGATGGCTCATCTTGTCGACCCTGGGTATGACTTGTTTCCTACCTGCTTGCCTCATAACTCGAAAAGGGACATAAGGGTATGTTCCTAATCAGTATCAGGAAAGGTGCATCGCTGGACCGGGCGATGAAATCCTCTGTCAGAAACCACTCGAACATCTATTGAACCTGTTCTTCAGTCAAATTATCAAAGAGCTCAACCCATTCTTTGGCATTCTCAGGCTGAGCGAACATGTCGGGGATGTAATTCATTCGCTTTGGATGGTGGAAAGCGATGTGGTCATCCCAGGCCCTTCGCTGAATTTCTTGTCGGTATTCGCCCTTTTGGAGATGTTCCATGAGCCAAAGCTAAAGTAGTAGATTGGAGCCTTCGAAGTGTCTCGCTCCTTATTGACACTTCTCTAAGGCTCGGTATATGTCTGCAATAATCATGGGTACAATGCTGAATGTTTGCCTACCAATCCCCTCCATTAGGGTCTTGGTTACCATAGCCAGCCTAGTATGGATTCTCCCTTTCTTCATTGGAAACACGATCAGAACCAAGAAGCAAAACATGAAGACGAATACTCTATGATGGATATGTCCCAAGGATGTGATGGCAAACTCGTCATGGTAGGTACGGCATGATTTGTTGTGATCGTACCTTTCATACTGGTAGTCAAAAAGGATGTATGATTCCTTCAGGCATACCAATTCTACATTTTTCTTCAAACCCATTATTTTAAGGAAACCCTTGCCTGTGCGGTTCTCATGCATTAGAAAACTCGGGGTCTCCCACACTAGACCGGCCAGTCCTCCTATCTCCTCTAGCAAAGGTGTCATTTCGATGTCCCCAAAGTGGAACACGGCCCTTTCACAATCCCAAAATAAGGTAGCAGCCTCTATTATCATGTTGTTAGGCTGGATCTCCAGGAGGGATGGTAGATTACCCAGATATTTTTTGACGAGGGTTTTGTCACTAGAATGTAAATTTTCCCACCAACTCAGCAATCTAGGGTGGATATTGATGACCATGCCGAATCTGGGGACTTCGTGCCTCATATTTCTACAAGGCAAACAAGGTTAGGCCCTTACCCCCACCAGACTCGACTATTTAACATCAACAATCGCATGAGGCATTTAGTTCTCCAAATAAATGCACAGAACGTGATGATGTCCGTTTGGGTTTAGCGAAACCTAGTGGACTTTTGGACAAGGCTATCTTAAAGGATCATTATGTGGACAACATAACTGACCCGGCTAGGTTTGACCATGATGCATGCACAATTTAAATAGAGTAAGGTTTCTATGGGGTTTTAGACTGGTACACTTGAGTTAAACAACTCAAGGGGGAAGGCACGGAACCATCGACTGCACCGCTGATCGACTAGTTTTACCGCAAATAAGCCTTTCCAAATTTAGGGGGTAATGATATAGGAAGAGCGCAACCACTCATCAAGCGTTGCTATAGTATTTTGTTTGGCACGAGTGGAGTATGATGTTGATCATGAATATGCAACAATTAAAAGCATGTTGTCATGTATTTGCACGTTATGAAAGAGATAAATACAGTAGTTTTATAATTATAAAATGGTTATAAAGGAAGGAAACAAGAAAAATATGTCAGTTTGCTTTTGAAGAAGAAATTAAATGCTTAAAGGATTTAAACAAATAATTGCACAAATTCACAAATCTGAAATGGTAAAAGCCTAAAAATTCCCAGCAGAGTCGCCATGCTGTCGCGCCCCCTTTTTTCTCGCGAAATCGGATTCATGACATTTTGGTTGAGACAACTCGTTCCTTTTGGGAAAGAGGTTTGCATTTTTGAAGAGTCGCCACCTAACGATTTAAGGTGCGTTAGGGCACCTATAGGGTTCATTTATAACTACGTTTGGTAACCAGAGACAGGGTAAGGGCCTGAAATTATCTTAAGGGAAAGGTGTTAGGCACCCCTCACGATCCACTAGTGTGGTTCCCGGCCAAACAATTTTTGTGGATTTGTACAATTAGCAAATAAACAATTATGGCTCAAATAGTAGGGGATTTAAGTTTAAATACACAGATGTTTGAAAAAAACAGTTAATGAGAAGCTAGATTTGAAAAAAAATACAATCTAAGCATATTTGTGAATGTAAAGGGGTGTCCTAGGTTGGTTAGCCTATAGGATCACATCAGTACAATGCCCGGTAATCACTCTTTAGAAAGGGGCTACGCGTGGCATTAGCACACTGGTCATCATATCTATGTCTACCCTTCTCATCCCTTATTGGCCATTCAAAGTGTGTGTTGGTCACGGATTCTTATCGCGTGCTGCTACCCGCCCCTTCTTAATGGTCCTGGAGGGAGTTAAGACCTCTACCTATAGGTGGTTCTAGACGTACCACCTAAGGTTTTTAAAGGTGAAAACTCTAAGGGGACAAGCAAAAAAATTAGGACTTTGCGCAAACAATAATAGGAAGGAGTAGATAAAGGCTCAATTTTCCTCAAGTAAACATACAAGCAGCACGACTCGAACACAATTAAGGCCTTTATTAATCAAAGTTCTAAAGCAGGATTTCTAAGTGACTATGCAGAAATAGACAATATTTTATACCCAGAAGTTATAACCTAGAAGTTGCCTAGGGACTCTCTTAAAAGTTATCAGAATCAGAAATGTTAACGACAGAGGGAGCTTCAGGGGAATGCAGTTTTGAAGATGCCCTAAGGCTTGCCTATATGCAGATGCTGTGTCTATATTAATGCAGAAAACAAACAGGTTTTCGAAATAGACTCTTTTAATACCTATAAGCGTGGTATCTAATGAGATTAATGCAATTGTGAAAGAACTTATTTCAGAAAATACTTAATACTTAATAAAACCAATTCAGAAATGCACTAGGCATGATCAAGTTGGCTTATTTAGACTAAGCTAGATTGAAAAGCAGAATTTGGAATATGGTTCCCTATAGCATGATATCTAAGTGCAACATTGATTTTAATGGTTTGCCGGCGGGGAAACATACATAAATACTCATTGTACCACAATCTGAATTAAGTCCTTTAGGCATGGAATCTATTATTAATCTGATTTTAAGACATGATTGTTTGGAACCTATAAACATGGTTTCTAAACATGACAAAATGCAAAACCTTATGAACATGATTTCTACTTGATGCAAATGACATTAGAAGTGAGATCCTATAGGCATGATTTCTATTAGGCGAAGCAATCAGATTTGAAGAGTAAATCCCTATGAGCATGTTTTCTATTGCGCAAAGTGGGCAGATTTAAAAATAAGACCCTAAGAGCAGGATTTCTACCCATATTACCCCATAAAGCATGTGCCTACCCACCCTTTTATCTAAATACCCCAATATCTGTTTACAAGTTATTACAGACCAATGAATGAATTACATAAGTAAATAAAAATCAAGAAGCTATTCTATAGGGAGCCTTCAATTAGGCCCAGATTCCCCAAAGCCTCCAATGACCTCATATGCCTCAATTCCATAGACAATGACATAGTCTAGGTGCATCAAAGTTCCCTAAGGATCTCAAGGATCCCGAGCAGTGCTTACACCTAGACTTGGTAACCAAAATTGAACAAGTGCAGTGTGGAAGGGCCAGCCTCAGTATGCCAGAGTTCAGAGGGTTCTCAAGAGGATCCCAATGCAGTACACATACTAGAGGTGGCAGAACTTATCGACTAAGAGTAGACTGAAAGTGATTTTAGTCAAAAATTGTATAAAAGAGGGCTTGTTTGAAAGTAGTTTAGTAAAGCAATAGAGACTGTTTAAAGAAAGGGCTGAAGAGATGAACAAAAGTCCAAACACCTTAGGACAGGTTTGCACATAGACAATTCACAGAACCATGTAAACTTTGTAGTCACATACAGGGGTCAAGGGAGTTTGGGAATACATAGGACACATAATTAAGCAAAGACCTGGGAATTAGTATAGTCATGCCCAGAAGTAGCTAACTAGACATAATCACAATCAGACATAAAGAATAAACTCACATGCAGGGGAATAGGGATTTAGGGACTTCATGGTGGTAAACATATAACAAGTAAGTGATGATTGGTGCAAACATGCTCAGAAACAAACAGAAGGGGAAATATATTGATCTCAAGGGAGGGGGGAGACATGCTAATAATGTAACCCTCAACTACAAGTTTCACAAAAAAACCACAAATAGAAGCAAACTAGAAACAAGATGAACTGAAACAATAAGAGAATCATATTGTAGTTGGAACTTTGAATTGAAACTAGAACATACCAGTAGAGGATAGTGAGCAGAATGAAAGAACAAGAGAACATAAATGGTTAGCCTTGGCTTGCAGCCGGCTAACTTAGAGCAGTAGCAAGTAGCACAAGAGAGAGAGCAGAAATTTTTAAGTGTGAGAGATAGTTTTTGAACCAAGTGTTCGTGTGTTTGTGTTAATGAGAGAGTGTGTATATATAGAAGTTCGAAATTAGGTAAAATAAGGCAAGAATCATAGTAGCATAGTAATTATGGAACCAAATACTAATCAGAATCAAATCAGTGCAAGTACCCTTTTGATTAAGGGGTAATCAACCAACGGTAATAGGCAGAAAAATATTTAAGGAAAGAAATCAAGTAGAGCATCAGGTACAGAATAGACAATTAGGGGTAAGTACATAGGGGTTCAATTAAGAAAACAACTAACGAAGAATTAGTAAAATATCAATTAACCAAATAAGGTAAGAAAACAAAATTAAGTTGCAGAATATGGAAATAATCGAAAATCATCATATAGTAAATCATGGAATCAAGGGATTCGAAATCACTGATTTAAGGAGAGTAACAAGTAAACAAGTTAAAACAGGAAAATCGAAAGTCTGTAGGGAAGTTCTCAAATCAAGCCAAAAAATAAGGAGTTCAGAGTCAATCAAAGAGAGAGTTTTAGCATATAAAAAGAGTAAAATAGGAATAACCAAACACAGGAAGCAAAGAGGCCAGTGTTGACCAGTCAAGATGAGCACAAACATATAGAGGTGATATAAGTTAGGCATAAGAAACTCAGTAGAAACACGTTCGAAGCGATATAGTCACAGAAACTCAAACAAGAACAGGCTAGTCACAGAATCAAACGAAGAAACATAGAAAAATTAGGGCTTTCTACATAGGCAAGTTGAAGAGGTAGTAAACTCACAGAATCAGTCGAAATATGCAAGAAATAGAAGTTTATACAATAAAAATCAGTTTAAAGAAAGTTTTAAAAAGAGCTCCGAAAATCCTAATTTTAGAAGAAGACGAAAACGCTTGAAATCACATGGTTCCTGTAAAGAGTTCCAAGGATTGTGTAAAACATCAAAGAAACAAACTCAAATCATTTTAAAACTGTACAGATCTAGGAGATGTAGGTAGAAATCAGGGTTTCACAAGAAACCCAAAGAGAGATGAAAGAACCTGTCTAGAATCTCAGGATCGTAATAAGTACAGCATGATTTCGCTCGAAATCACACTGAAGTAGCCAAGAACGGACAAATAAAAAACCCTAGATGCAAGTCAGCGTGGCCCTGGGCCCTTGAAGACCTTAGAGAAGGCAAGCATAGCATTAGAGGAACCATTGGAGGCTTACGAGTTGAAGGGAGATCACCGGAGAAGACCGGAGAAGAGAGGTCGGCGGTTGAAGGAGCTAGGGTTAGGTTGAGTGGTTGAGAGAGGAGATGAGAGAATACAGAGGCGGCGGTCTCTGAATAATGAGCTAGGGTTAGGGGTCGTTTGGAATTAAAATGGTAAGGGCTAATACGGGCCGTTGATCTCTCAAATCAACGGCCATGATTTAATTATTTTTTGGGTCAGGTAGGCGGGTTTAGGGTTTGGGTCGGGTATTTCAATTAGGAATTGGGCTGGGGCTGGGTTTATATTAAGGCTAAGATTGAAATGCAAATCTGGCTATATTTAATATAGCCTATTTTCCCTATATAATTTATAATAAATAATACTCCCTCTGTTCCAGTTTATGTGAACCTATTTCCTTTTTGGTCCGTTCCAAAAAGAATAAACCCTTTCTAAATTTGGAAATAATTTAGCTTAAACTTACAATTCTACCCTTAATGAGAAGCTTTTATAACCACACAAACACTCTGGGGCCCTTTTTAACTTGTTTAGGACCACAAATTCCAAAAGTCTTCATTTTTTCTTAAACTCCGTGCCCAATCAAACAGGTTCACATAAATTGGAACGGAGGGAGTAAATAATTTCTAAAAAATAATTTCATGTACTAAAACGATTTAAAAATAGATTTTCAACATTTTAAAAATATAGAAGGTCGATTTTGTGCATATAAATGTAATTATACATTAATGGGGCTAATATTGTAATTTTATGCAATTTAGTTTTAAAATTACAAAATGCAATTATAAAAATGCATAAAAAATGTATGAGCCATATTTTGGCATAAGTATAGCAATTAAATGAGTAAATCATCACAACAACAATTTGAAAAATATTTATTGGGTTTTTATGGATAAAAAGGGGGAAAATAAATCAATTTAGACCCTTAAAATTATGGAAAAAATAATAAAAACCTTGTGCATGCTTATATATGCATATATACAATATTTCGAAGGTATTTTTGCATATTTAAAATATGTAGGAAAAAATTGGGTATCAACAAAGACCCCCAATAATAACCACACACGAGCGATAGACACGATCTACAATAATAGAATCACCCACTGGTGTGGCCACATATACAGGAGCACTCAAAGAATCACGAGGCACAACCAAATACGTAGCAAAATAAGATGACACATCGGAGTATATAGACCCTGGATCAAATAGAACTGATGCATCTCTACTGCAAACTGAAACCGTACTTGTGATGACGGCATCGGATGCCTCAGCCTCAGGCCTGGCTGGAAAAGCATAACATCGGGGATGGGCCCCACCAATCTGAACTACATCTCTGGGATGGCCTCCTCTGGCTAGCCTCCACCTCTAGCGGCCTGACCTCCACCTCTAATACATCGACCTCCACCTCTAGCTGCCTGACCCTTGCCCCTAGCTAGCTGAGCGGGCGGTGGAACACCCAGTGCCTACACCATGGCATAAGAACCCTGATGCTAGGAACTGCTCGATGCTCGAGGGCAAAATCTAGCAATGTGCCTCGGATTGCCACAAGTATAACAAGTCCTCGGCTGCTGGGACTGCTGACCTAGAACTGACCTTGGCGGCCTGAGCGGCCACCCTGAAAACTTTGGAGCAGAGGTGCATTGATACGAGCTGGTGATGCACTGTAGGGTAGCTGATCTGAATACTGCATGTGAGAACCACAACCACTTGGAGCACCGTGAGAAGCCTGTAGTGCTAAATGAAACGGCCTGGGAGGATGGCCCCAACTAAAAGAATCCCTGCCTCCAGACAAGGCACTACTGAACCTACCAGAATAACGGGGCCTCTTGTCAAACCCCTGACCGCTCCCCTAAGCTAGAACCATCTCACCGCCTAGCCACATTGGCCGAATCCTGGAAAGAAATCTCGCTCCATGTCTCATTAGCCATCTGCAATCGAATAGGCTGAGCGAGTCCCTCAACGAACCTCCTCACTCTCTCTCTCTCTCTCTCTCTTTCTCTCTCTCTCTCTCTCTCTCTCTCTCTCTCTCTCTCTCTCTCGGTGGGGAATATAAGAAGAGCATGACGAGCCAAATCAACAAACCTAGTCTCATACTGGGTGACAGTCATAGAACCCTGCTGGAGGCGCTCAAACTACCTCCGATAATCCTCTCTCCGGGTGATAGGGAGAAACTTCTCCAGAAATAGCTGAGAGAACTTATCCCAAGTCAAAGCAGGCGACCCAGCTGGTCTAGCCAAACAAAAATCCCTCGACCACTTCTTGGCGGAACCTGACAGACGAAAAGCAGCAAAGTCGACCCCATTGATCTCCACTACCCCATGTTCTGCAAAACCTCGTGACAACTGTCCAAATAATCCTGGGGATCCTCTAAAGATGTACCGCCATAAGTAGTAGTAAAAAGCTTGGTGAACCTGTCCAGCCTCCACAAGGCATCAGAAGACATAGCTGACCCATCACCGGTCTGTGCTACAATACCCGGCAGAACTACCCCCAACTGGCTGAGCTGCTGGAGTCTGAAACTAGGGAGCCATCTGCTCCGGAGTGCGAGTAGCAGGAGTCTGGGCTCCTCCTCCAGCCTGAGAGACGGCTGGTGCTACAGGAAATATGCATGCCTGAGTGACACTCTCCATAAGGCCCACTAGACGGACCAGAGCATCCTGGAGTACCGGGATGAACTCATCTAGGACCTGAGCTGGCCCTGCTGGAACTGTCTGGGCCGGAACCTCATATTCAAACTCTACCTGAGGCTCCGCCGCTGGTGCTACTGCTCGAGCTCTGGGCTGAGCCCTGCCTCTGCCTCGGCCTCTAGCACGGCCTCGACCTCTGCCCCTCGTAGGAGCTGCCATTGGGGGCTCGGGCTGCTGATCAGCTGATGAAGCGGTACGTGTTCTTACCATCTATGAAAGAACATAGTGGAAGTTCAATTAGCATTGAGAAATCAAGTCGCACGACAGAAAGGAATAGATGTGAAATTTTCCTAAACTCTGTAGCCTTTGGGGAATCAGCACAGACTTCTGCGTACCGATCCCTCAGACTCTACCTAGCTTGTTCGTGAATTGTGAGACCTAGGCAACCTAGTGCTCTGATACCGACTTGTCACGACCCGGATTACCCCACCTTCGGGAATTGAATTGGAGCCTACTCGTGAAAGCTAGGAAAACCGACAGTTACAGTTTTACTACAATTATTATTAATCATACGAAAACAGATAATAGTTAAAACAAAACAAATATAAAATGCGGAAGTGATATAGCAATCCAAAAATTCTAATACATAACTACCCCAATGATCTGGTGTCACAATCCACGAACAACTAAGATTTACTACAAACATAAGCCTGAAAGAAGTACAACTGTTCTCGAAATAGAAAGAGACAGGAGAAACAAAAATGGGGAAAGGGGACTTCAGGCTCTGCGAATGCCAGCAGATCTACCTTGGTCTCCCTGGACTGAAGGCAGCAACCTCAAATCTACTCACAAGGTCCGACACCAAAATCTACACAAAAAGTGCAGAGTGCAGCATCAGTACAACCGACCCCATGTACTGGTAAGTGTCAAGCCTAACCTCGGTGAAGTAGGGACGAGGCTAGGACACGACAACCATAAAAACCTGTGCAGTTAATTCTTATACGGGCTGAACAATGATAACAGAAAAGTAACAGATAAAGATGGGAAGGGGAACATGCTGCGGGGAATATCATATTCTGGCAATAATTCAATAGAGAAGCATAATAAACACCATATTTGAATCAAAAGGAATAATGAAATAGTAACACGGGCACGGTATCACCCTTCGTGCTTTTACCCTCGTCCTCACCAAAAGAAGTAACAAAAACGGCACGGCATCACCCTTCATGCATTAACTCTCATAATCGTGGCACGGCATCACCCTTCGTGCATTAACTCTCAAATCATGGCACGGCATCACCCTTCGTGCATTAACACTCACTCACAATATCATGCACGGCATCACCCTTCGTGCTTTACACTCATCCTCACCCTAACAGTAGAAACAATAACATCCCGACAAAGGAATCAACAATAACCAATTTCATTTCAATAATTTACTTCACAAAGTAAATCTCAACTTGAGTCAATACTCAGCAATGATCAAATACTCAACACTATCATAAAACTTGCTCATCATAGAGAATCATCATTTTAAGCATGAAAGATGCGTGATAAGAGACATAACGGTCAGAATATAAGACTCACTTGCATGCTCAATATCAACGTATAGATACTCATCATCATGCCTATACGTCGAACTCAATACTAACACGTAGCAAATAAGACAACAACACCTATTACCTCAAGCTAAGGTTAGACCAAACACTTACCTCGATTCTACGGCCAAAATAAAGCCTCAATTACCGCTTTACCTCTCAGTTCTGCCTCCAATCCGCTTGAATCTAGTCATAATTAACTAATTAACATCAATTAACGCTAAATAAACCAATTCTAATGCATGAGTATAGATTTCCCAATGTTTTTCCCAAAATGTCAAAAACCGACCCCGGGCATGCTTAGTCAAAATTGAAGTTCGAACCAAAACCCGATTACCCATTCACCATGAACCCAAACATGCAATTGGTTTTGAAATCTGACCTCAATTTGAGGTCCAAATCCCCAAATTTTGAAATTCCTAATTTCCACCCAAGAAAACCCAATTTCTCATGAAAAACCCTAGATTTTGAGATGAAATCATGTAAAAAGATGAAATAGATTGAACAAAAAGAGTTAAGATTCATTTACCTATGATTTGGAGAAGAACTTGCTCTAGAAAAATCGCCCTTTGGAGTTTAGGTTTTGAAATTTTAAATAATGAAGTGAAAATCCCGTCCAAGACCCCTTTTACTCAGCTGCAGATGTCGCATTTGCGACAGCAGCTTCGCAATTGAGAGCTTCTCAATTGCGAGAAAGACTTCGCAAATGCGAACCTGTTGCAATGTCTTCTGCTATTGCAATTGCGAACAATTTGTCGCAATTGCGAAGGTTGACTTCCCTATTGACTTCGCAAATGCGAAGGAAATGTTCGCAAATGCGAACTATGCTGGCCAGGGCGTCTTCGCAATTGCGATAGAGCCCTCGCAATTGCCAAGCCTGTGAGGCTCGCAATTGCCAAGCCTGACCTCGCAGTTGCGAGATCAGAGCCTGCAACAAAATACCAGATGCAATAGAAATTTTTCTTAGTCCAAACTCACTCCGTGGCCTATCCAAAACTCACCCAAGCCCTCGGGGCTCCAACCCAAAAATGCACACAAGTCTAAAAACATCTTACGAACTTGCTCGTACGATCAAATCACCAAAATAACATCCTAAACAACGAATCTAACACCAAAACTCATGAAATTCTCAAGATAGTTCAAAATTTATATTTTCCTCAACCAAGGGTCCGATTTATATCAAATCTCTTCCATTTCTCACCAAATTTTACAGATAAGGCTTAAATTTTATAACGGACCTATAACTGGGCTATGGAACCAAAATAGGGGCCCGATACCATCAAGTTCCAACACTATTCAATTTCTAAAAACCTTTATATTTTCCAGGAAATAATTTTCTTTAAAAATTCATTCCTCGAGCTAAGGACCTTGGAATTCTATTCCGGGCATACCCCAAGTCCCATATTTTATCGCGAACCCTACGGGACTGTCAAATCACGGGTCTGGGTCCGTTTACCAAAAATATTGACCGAAGTCAACTTTAATCAATTTTTAAAGGCCAAACTCAATATTTTTCTTAAATTTCACATAAAAGCTTTTTCGGAAATGCGCCCGGACTGCGCACACAAATCTAGGAGAAAGAAAATGAGGTTTTTAAGGCCTCGGAACCCGGATTCGGGTTCTTAAATAAAAGATGACCCCTTTGGGTCATCACATCTAGCAACTCTCACTCATGGAAACATTTTACAAAGGTAAGAAAGATTGCAGAACAACATATGGTTTGGCATATTAGTGCAGGTAACTCAATTTTTTGGTGGGACAATTGGACCTGTAAAGGTTCTCTCGCCAACTTGGCCCCTGGTACATACAAAAACCCTAAGATTCTTGTCAAGAAATTCATCCAGAATGGTGAATGGAACATCATCAAACTTCAAGATATTTTACCAAGTTCTATAGTTCAGCGCATAAAGGAGATTGAAATTGGGAACAACTCATTACCAGACAAGATTTATTGGGATCTTTCGCTAGATGGAAGGTACTCCAATAAGACTACTACGCAACTTATCAAAAAAAGTAAACCAAAGGAGCATTTGCTAAGTAAGGTATGGCATTCTTCTATCCCTTTTAAAATTTCTTTTCTTACTTGGAGATTATGGTATAGAAAACTACCTTTTGATGATGTGATAGTCAACTTTGGAGACAAATAGTTTCCAGATGTTACTGTTTTGCTAATCCTAAAAATGAAACCATTCAACATGTTTTAGTTATATCTGCAAACTAATAGGACCCCCCGACCCCCCCCCCCCAGGAATTATACATCATCAAAGGGAGGTTAGATATATCATTACCAAGTGGTGGCAGGTTAAGGAGCGAAATGATGTTCACAAGTTGATTCTTCAAATTACCCCCACTATTATTTGCTGGGCAATTTGGAAGGAAAGATGTTCTTGCAAATATGGTAGTCAAAAGAAGTTCAACTTGCTTAGAATGGAGCATCAAGTTCTTTGGATCATTGGAGCTGCAGTCGCTAAAGCCTTCCCTAGTTGCAAAATCTCAACGCCTTGGAACAACTACTGTAATATAGTTCTAAATCTTCAGTCTATTCCTAAAGCTATTGTTGTCAATTGAAATAAACCAGAGGATGGCTACTTTAAATTGAATATTGATGGCAGCTTCATCAAGGAGAATGAAAAAGTCGGGATTGGAGGAATTCTCAGAGATGACAAGGGAGAGAGCAGACGTTCTAGATTTTTCTTAGTTGGAGATGGCGTTACCTCTCCATTGTTGTTCAAGATTTAGCTGAGAAACCAGTTGTGCTTCCACGTGTTAAAATTGGAACTCCACATGTTAAGCTATATATTCGAATGAATAGCCGTGAAAGCTTTGAAATGACAGAAGTATCCTCAATAAAATAACAAAGTATTAGGTAACTCCAACCAAAAGGCTGAGAAAGACAAAAAAGTTAAACCAATTTAAGCGATTGTGGCAGCCTTCCATATAACGACTAATTAAATGCTAGCTTGGTCACGGTTATCACTACCACGCTGGAAGAGATCTAATTTATGTTTCTTTAGCATTTTGAGGACAAAATCTTTATCTTTTTTTTTTTTAAAAAAGAAAGAGAATTCAAATTGTGAGCAAGAAGCCTAAAGCAAATGAAATTATTAACATGTTATGCTTCTTTACAGTTAGTTATTCGAATAACACTCTCCAATTTATAGCAAAATAACCAACGCGAAACCAGAAAGTATTAAAAAAACTAGCAAAATCAGAAAGTATAAAAGAATCGCGAAAATTTTCTTCTACTTATTTAGTCTTAACACCTAGATCAATATCATTATCAAGTTGAGATCGATATGCATTTAGGCTTCGCAGAAGAGAAATCAAGAATGAATTTTTTTTTTTTTTTTTTGCATGTGGCTGAAGCTTATGGGAAAAGGGGGAAAATGAGAGATAGAGAGATATAAAAAATAGGAATTTGAGGGTGAAGATGATAAATTATACATCCATTAAATAGCAAAACTAAAAAGGATGGAGAGAACTCAAAAAATCGAGGAAAAGAAGAAGAAGATATGTGCATACCTGTAGCTTGACAGTTTCACCCCATCACATATACTTTGAAACTTGATAAAAGTTTTTATGATATATTTTGATGTTATATACCTAGCTTGCTTGCTATTTGGATGCTAATTTGTGCAACAATAGAGCTTATTTTACGTGTAGGAATGCTTGGACATGAATTGGAAGAAAAGTTGCACGAAATGGTACCTCAGAGCTACAAAATGGAGCAATAAAAGAAGATGTGCAAGGCAATGAAAAGTCATGGTCATAGACAGTGCAAGGTCTTGTCCAGGGAACTATCATTGGCTCCCAAGATAGTGCCTCGCATAGAAACATTGGCTCCCCAGATAGTGCCTCACGCAGAAATATTGGTGCCCCAGATAGTGCCTCGCGTAGAAATGTTGGCGCCTCTGACAGTGCCTCGCACCGACGATGCTATCCGGCCAATTTTATTTCCTCCCTATTTTTTGGACATGTAGACTTTGGCCCCAACCCTATAAATACCTCTTAAAGTTAGTTTTTGAAGGGTTATACATCATTAGAGAGGGGATTCGACCCAATGAGGAAAGAACACACTAGGAGCAAGGCGGAGAATTCTTCTACGAGTTTTTCACTTCCTTCTTCCTATTTTCATTATTGGTTATGAATTATAGTATTGTAGTTTTGGATACTATTATGCATAGTTAATTTGTTATCTAGGGTTTTGATAGAACCTTTTGTAAAATAAATTCTCGTTATGTTTTTATATAATTGAACCTTTAGATTTCTCTACTTGTTCAACTACGTGTTTATTGTTGTTGATTAAATGACCATCAATTGATTGTGCCTATTTAGTGTGTATTGCTTGAGAGAGGGTACATATGTAGGTAATTGTTGAACAACATCACTTCTAACGTATGTGAGAGATCAATACGGAGGGTTTAATGGCGAGATTAGACATAATGAAACCTTGGTGTGGTCGTAGTGAGCGGTGAATTAGCGCCAGCTAGCGTAGTTCGATGCGGTCGTAGTGAGAGGTGAATTAGCTAGCGTAGTTCGAGAGAATATGTCTAGTAAATTATGGTAGTTGCTCGAGGGAAAATTACGACACCTGAAGTACTCACGATCGGTAGAGAATACTTAGGCAAAATTATAGAAGACGTAGCGGAAAGGATTCCGACAATTGGGGAAATCATAACTCTAGACTTCCTTAATCTTTTCTCCAACCCGTAGTATCTTTAGTTGTTAATATACTACTTTAATTTGGGAAAATCATAACTCTAGACTTCCTTAATCTTTTCTCCAACCCTTAGTATCTTTAGTTGTTAATATACTACTTTAATTTGTTAGTTAATTAGATATAAGATTCTTAATATTTATAACTTAGTAATTGTTTGAGCTTGTCTTCTTAGTGATAGTCAATAGTTATAGCTAAACTTAGTTCTCTGTGGTATTCGACTTCGGACTCTTAGACCGGATTATATTTGCAGCGACCGCTTATCCTTTTTAGCACTAGAGTTGGGCATGATCAAATTTTGGCGCCGTTGCCGGGTAACTAACGGTGTAGTTGTAGCTATACATATTGCGAGTTTTCAAGTTTGAGCTTTTATTTTGTTTTGTTTGTTTTATTTTTTTAATTTTATTTTATTCCAAATGTTGATTTGAGAAACATGACATCTTGGAATTATGAGAGTTTAGGTGCCGATAATTCTACTATTGATCCTCATATATATTGTGAAGGAAATCACCCATGGCAAAATTATCAAATTATTCCCGAGAGCGAGTTATGTGCACCAACTCAATCTTATTTCTGGAATGTGTTGATGTGTGTGGTGGTCAAAATGGTCAGTTTCATGGTTGTGCTTATATTTCTTATCCTCTCCCAACCCCTTACTCTGATGGTTCTACTTTTTCTTGTAAAATTAATAGGAAAAAAGAACCGGGAGACGATGACCTGAAAGTGATCATGGATATGCTAAGGTACCTTGTGGAAAATAATTATGAGACACAACTGCATATACAAAGACAAGAGGCAACTATTCGCAACTTGGAGGCTCAAGTGTGTCAACTAGTTGAAGCTTTTAATGTACTACAAGTTAATATTATGGGTAGTATCCAAGAGCTGTGTGCATTAGAGACAGAAATTGAGGTACCAATGGAGGGGTCCAGAGTAGAACACCAACACTCTAACCAGCTAGAATTTGATGATGTCATGTTGAAGAAATGATATTAGAGTCAAGCAAGGACATTGAGGATACAAATTTAGTTGACTCTAGTATAATTTGTGTCGAAGAGGCTGAAAATCTTGAAGTTCAAATATTTGAGTGTGCCGGACCTAATTCCAAACACTTCTTTACATTATGTTTGGATGGTGAAATGAGAATTGATAATTTTGAACATAAAAAGGAGTCAAAGGAAGAGGTAGATGAGCCTTATATTTTGAAATTTTCAAAGTCGTCTAGGCAAGGTGACACTCCTCGGTTGAGAGCCAAAAGATGCATGAGAGTTTACTTAATTTTTGGCTCACAAGAATTTGTACCGCTCCAGGAGCATAATCATAAACTTGAATCAAAACTTGAGATTCAATTCATAAGCTCGAGGCGGAAGGAAAAAGTAGTTCACGTCGTGCTGTTAAATCAGGCGCTTGTTGGGAGGCAACCTAACTTTACTGCTTTCTTTTGTTTTTAGTTTTTTAAATTATTATTTTTGTAGTGTCATTTTTTATTTTTTAGGAGCATAGGAAGCAAAGCCATTGGAAGGATGCAACAATAAGCCAGATGATTAGAACTAAGTGTGATGTTCCCGCACAAAGAAAAATGCTCGGGAGAAGTCTGAGTACCCCATGAGCTGCTAGTGCTTCGGCCTTCGACTTACCAGGGAGTTTCTTTTACTCCAATGCACAATTTTAAGTGTGAGGTGAGGAGATCGTCTGGATGACTTTCTATGCTATTTTAGTTGTGTTAATTTAATTGATAATTTTTTTTTTAGAAAAAAAAAAAGGCTTTTCCTGACGATGGATCTCCTATATAGTTTTCTTGACGGATTTAAGTCTAAATAAAAATACAAAAAAATTAAAAAATTAAAAAATACAAAAATACAAAAACATGCCTTTTTTTATTTTCCTTAGGTAGTAATAATCCCCCGTGGTTTTTTTTCGTGCCTCGATTCTTTTCCATGGGACGTAACTTGAACCGGATAGTAGTTTTTTTAAGAGTAGTATGTAGGAAATAAAGGAGAAGAAATGATGTGATTCTCGCTTTTTGACTTGTTTGATGGTTGCATACTTAGGTTCTGATATGTGTTTCACCTTTCCTTGATATTAAATATATGAATATGCCTTGGTAAAAATGAATAGCATGTGTTATGACTCTTATGTCTCTGTCACGACCCCAACTTCCCTCTGTAGGATATCGTGACGCTACCTAGTCTCTCAGACTAGGTAAGCCTAACAAGCATGTGGAACAATTAAAATAATAGTTTAAAAGCTAAAAATGTCAACAACTTCATAAGGTAAAAACTGTAACCCAAATTATATACAACTCCCAAAACCTGGTAGAAATAAGTCACAAGCTCTAGACACAATGTTGCACAATCCTTTACATCATCTCTATCAAGAAAAATAAAGAAACAAGGAAAAGGCGGGATAGAAGGGGACTCTGAGGCCTGTAGACGCGGGCAGGTGTACCTTGAAGTCTCCAAGCAGCAACGTAACACTCTAAAATTGAGGCTGATAGGATGTACCTGGATCTGCACAAAACATGTGCAGAAGCGTAGTATGAGTACACCACAACGGTACCCAGTAAGTGCCAAGACTAACCTCGGTAGAGTAGTGACGAGGTCAGGTCAGGGCCCTACTGGAAATAATACGAAACAAGGAAGAAAATATAATGATAAAATAAAATGGCAGGGAAGTGAAACAATAAGAATTTAGGGAAGCACGAAAAACAAAGAAAGCAAATACAACACGGAAGGAAACAAGAATCTTACAGATTAAGGAAAACAACAACAAACAACACAACAAATAGAAAAGAACAACAGGGCACTCCCGATGTACCGCCCCGTAGTCCCTAAAGTAAAAATAGCTCACAGTCGGAGCCTTTATATTTTTGTTTTGAAAATCATTTTCACGAAATAGCATCCCGCATTTTAGCCCACCTTATCACACCGCATGACTTCTAGTAGTTACCCTACTAGCCACGCGTTTCAAGCCCACCTTATCTCACTGAATGCGTTGCAACACCCAGAACTTATACCATCGCATGTGTATCAATAATCACAACGACACGGTAGAAACCTCGTGCAAATAATAACAAACCGCACGGCAGAAACCTCGTGCAACAAAAACAGCCGCATGGCAGAAAACTCGTGCAACAACCAAACAATCCACAACAATAATCACGAAAACCAACACATAACAACTGAAACAATGATACTTCAAGAATAGAAATTTCAAGTAAAGAATCTCACAATTAAACAATAAATATGGAATCAAGAAAGCAGGTAATTCAACTAAGCATGTGGTACAAGCTGCAAATAAGAGATAGACAAGTAGGTATGTGAAATTAGGCTAAACGTGATGATTATACATACTAAAGTAACTCAGTTAAGGCATAAAAAGGAAACTGCCTAGCTAGAATCGGGATTTCAATATTTAGCCCGTGTACGTACTCGTCACCTCGCATACACGGCCCTCACATATCAAAACATTTCACAACAGTACCAAATTCCAGAGGGAATTTCCCACAGACAAGGTTAGACAAGTCACTTACCTCAAACCACGCTCAATCAATCAATAAGAAGGCCATTCCCTAGATTTTCTAACTCCGAACGGTCCGAAACTAGCCAAAACAATTACATACTATAAATATAACTATAGGAAACTAATTTAAATGATGAAATTATGATTTTAGCAATGAATTGGAAAATTACCCCAAAAAGTCAACCCGGGCCCGCGTCTCGGAACCCGACCAAAATTACACAAACCGAACACCCATTCGATATTGAGTCCAAACATACAAGAATTATCCAAATCCGACCTCATTTGGCCTTTCAAAACCCAAGAATTTGGTCTACGAACTTTACACCTTTTTTCACAAATTTGTCAATCCAAATCCTTAATTAGATGATGAAATCGATGATAGATTAGTAAAGATTAATCAAAAACGAGTTAGGAACTCTTACCCCAACAATCCCTCGGAAAATCTCCCAAAATATCACCTAAATCGAGCTCCCAAGTCTTAATGGTGAAAAAATGACATAAACCCTCGATTTTGGAATATTAATCTGCTGCCCAAGTATTTACACTACGCGATCGCGGAAATTACTATGCGATCGTGTAGAACAAAATAAGCTGCCCCAATAATGCGGAGACCAAGACGCGAACGCGATGGTCACCACACCTGACCTTACGCGAACGAGTTCTAACATTTGTGATCTCGTAGGCTTAAAGCTTGATGCCCAATTGCCCACTCCACTACACGATCACGTAGACTCAATCGCGCCCGCGATGACCTGAGGCTCACGAAGCTACGCGAACGTGAACCCACAACCTCTAGAATAATCTTTCCCAGCTTCCATAACGACCCTTCGCGATCGCAATCCCCCTCTCATGATCGCGTATAAGGAAATCAGAACACCATATTTCAGCAACTCCTAATGTTCTGAAATGCACCGAACATGGTTCGAATCACACCCGAGGCCCCGGGGCCTCAACCAATTATATCAACAAGTCCTAAAACATCATACGAACTTGGTCGATCCTTCAAATCACATCAAACAATGCTAAAACCATGAATTGCGCATCGATTGAAGCCTAATGAACTTTTGAACTTCAAGCTTCTACATTCGATGCCAAACCCTATCAAATCAAGTCCAATTGACCTCAAATTTTGCACACAAGTCACGTTTCATATTACGAACCTATTCCAACTTTTGGAATCGGAATCCGGCCACGATATCAAAAATTCCACTCCCGGTCAAACTTCCCAAAAATCTTTCAACTTTCCAATCGTTCGCCAATTAACGCAGAAATGACCTACGGACCTCCAAATCAATATCCGGACATGCTCCTAAGTCCAAAATTATCATACGGAGCTGTTGGAACCATCAAAACTCCATTCTGGAGTCGTCTTCACACAAGTCAACCTATGGTCAACTCTTATAACCAAGCACCCCGGCAAGTCAAGTAACCACAAAATGAAATAGAGGGAGCAATAAATAGGGGATCGGGGCTCATACTCTCAAAACTACCGGCCGGGTCGTTAAAGTCTCGTTTGCTTGACTTGTGTTTACTTTGTGCTTTATGCTTAATATATCTCTTGGCTTTGTGAATACTTGTTTGATTGAGAGTCCGAACAAAACCTTTCTTAGGGAGTCATGTGCCGTGTATGGAATGAGTTCTTTGCATAGTCCATGTTATTGCATTTGAGGCTAGAACTTGCCCGCAATGTGAATTGAATCGAAATCCTAGGTGTTTCTCGGTTTGAAAAGTGATGTTAGGCTTTCTTTGATCTTTTTGAGTTTTGTTGCCTCTCACAAATAAAATCATCCCTAGTTACCCTTTTGAGCCTACAAGCCTTTCTTTTGGCACCCGCATTACAAGTCCATCCACATTTATTCTTAATTAATCATTTTGATCCTTATACCTCTTAAAGCACTTGAATTGTAAAGAGAGCACTAGAAAGAAATAGTGAGGAAACTTAGGGTAGCTTTTGAGTGGAACCAATAGAAGAAAAAATAAACAAAGGTTCTTATTTTTGCTAATGGATGTGATCTGAAATAGTGTGTAAAGAAGTAGGAAAAGTATGTTGGGTGAGCTATCTTGCGACGAGTGAAGTGGATTGAAAGAATTGTGCGCTTAATGTTGAATACGTGATATGTTAAAGTTCTTAAGAGGTTAGCCACTATATCTTAAATATATCTTACCCGTACCTTAGCCCACATTACAATCATAAAAAAGTTCTAGTTGATTTCGGACCGAGCGGGCCTACATTAATAGAGGTTTTTGAGCTTAAGCAAGCTAGCATCATTGAATTTTTTGGATTTAACTTGCTCTACTAAAGTAGACTTAAAACCCATACTTGCTATCAACCTTCCATCACACTTCTCATCAAGACACCCCTTGGCTAGCTATTTGTTGGGCTTCTGTTACTATTGGATGTTCGACCACAGTCAACCAGACCAAACTCCCCATGGATCTTCTGCTCGGAGCATCAGCAACCACATTCGCTTCACCCCGATGATAAAGGATATTGCAATCATAATCCTTAAGCAATTCCAACCACCTGCGTTGTCTCAGGTTCAACTCTTTCTACTTGAATATATATTGCAAACTTCTATGATCTGTATAAATGTCACATTGCTCTCCATAAAGGTAGTGACGCCATATTTTTAGAGCAAAAATAACTGCCGCTAGCTCAAGATCGTGGGTAGGATAATTTCTCTCATGATTCTTTAACTACCTAGAAGCATAAGCAATTACCTTGTCATTCTGCATAAGAACACATCCTATCCCCACTCTGGAAGCATCACAATAGATCACAAATCTACCTGTAGGGCTAGGTAGAGTCAGGATTGGGGCTGTAGTCAACCTGTTCTTGAGATCTAGAAAACTTTTCTCACAAGCTTCAGACCATTGAAACTTCAAATCTTTTTGAGTTAACTTTGTCAATGTGGCAGCTAGTAAAGAGAACCCTTCTACAAAACGACGGTAGTAACCTGCCAATCCCAGAAAACCGTGAATCTCTATAGGGGTAGTCGGCCTAGGCCAATTTTTAACTACTTCTATTTTCTGTGGGTCTACTCTAATGCCTTCTCTCGAAACCACGTGTCCCAAAAATATAATTGTATCAAGCCAAAATTCATATTTCGAGAATTTGGCATAAAGTTGACGCTCCTTGAGTATTTGAAGAACTGTTCTCAAATGATTCTCATGCTTGTTTTGGCTACGGGAATATACTAGAATATCGTCGATAAATACTATAATAAAGGCATCTAAGAAAGGCTTGAAGACTCTATTCATTAAGTCCATAAAAGTTGTTGGTGCATTGGTCAACCAAAAGGACATTACTAAAAATTCATAGTGACCATACCGAGTCCTGAAAGCTATTTTCGGGATGTCTGCTTCTTTGATTTTCAACTGATGGCATCCCGACCTCAGATCTATTTTTCAGAAATACCTGACACCTTGTATCTGATCAAATAATTCATCTATCCTGGGCAGTGGATATTTGTTTTTGATAGTAACCTTATTCAGCTGGCGGTAATCTATACACATCCGTAAGGAACCATTTTCTTTCTTCACGAACAATACTGGATCACCCCAGGGTGAAACACTAGGTTGAATAAAACCCTTATCTAAGAGGTCTTGTAACTCTTTCTTAAGTTCATTTAGCTCAGCTGGAGCCACTCTGTAAGGAGGAATCGAGATTGATTGAGTTCCTGGCAATATGTCTATGCCAAACACAATCTCCCTATCTGGTGGTATCCCTGGGAGATCATCCGGAAACACCTCTAGAAACTCTTTCACAATTTGTACTGATTAAAGCATTGGGGATTTGTCTTTTATATCCGTACATGTTCTAGATATGCCAAACACTCGCCGCTCACTAGTTTACTAACCTTAAGGTAAGAAATAAACTTACCCTCAGGCGTACCCACTTCACCTCTAATTATAACTGGATCTTCCCCGATAAATGAGAATTTAACTATCTTTGCATGGCAATCAACTGTAGCATGACAAGAAGATAACAAGTACATGCCTGTTATGATGTCAAAGTCAACCATATCTAATAAGTTCAAATCGGCTAATGTTTCCCGGCCCTGAACTGTGATGATGCTTTTTTTTGAATGTATATTCAACTTTAACAGATTCCCCTATGGGTGTGGAAACCTCAAACGGAACCCCTAATTGTTCTGGTGTTTTTCCAAATTCGACACAAAAATAAGGAGCCACATAGGAGAAAGTTGAACCAGGATCAACCAATACATAAGCAAGGCGACCACAAACGGAGAGAATACTTGTTATAACTTTGTTAGACGCCTCCGCATTTTGCCTATTTAGAACTGCATAAAATCTTCCTGATCCGCCTCATCCCTGAGCTCCACCCTATTGGCACCACATCCAGTCTTACTATTAAGTTCCTGAATTGGAGGAGGTGCAATTGCAGAATTACCTATGGATGTTGCCTGAGTAGTTAGAGCCTTCCCAGGATTTTGTCCAAGCCGTGGACAGTCTCTCTTAATATGACCTGTATTAGGGAAATGGAAACAACCTTTCTAACCCAAAAGGCATTTCCTTGGATGTCTTTTGCTGCACGAAGAACATATAGGATAGGATAACCGAGGTTGGCCTTGAATAGTTGCAATGTACCCCTGATGGGCCTGACCCTTACTCTGTTGGCCATGTCTAAGTGGAGCTGGATAAGGAGACGAGTGAGCTATTGTTTGAATGTGAGTTGAATGATTCATGTTCTTTCCCCCAACTAAAAGTTCACTATAACTACCTGTTGTTCTATCCTTCTTGTTGTTATCTCTAGCTTCCCTGGAAATTTTATCAAAAGCCTCCTTACGTGTAGCAATATCAACAACCTGGAGATAAGTCTTGTCATCCTGATGCGAAGTCATATCTTTTGCCATATGTGGATTCAAGCCTTCAATGAACCTTCTCACTTTTTCTCTCTTTGTCGGTATTAAATTAGGTGCATACTCTGCCAAGTTTGTAAATTCCATCTCATATTCAATCACTCACATGGTACCCTGTTTAAGATGTTCGAACTGATGTCAGAGCTCATCTATCCTACTACTAGGCAAAAACTTGGCCCTGAAAGCTTCTTTGAACTGTGGCCAAGTAAGTGGCGGTAATGTAGAATATCTGGCCTTCTTGTAATTTCTCCACCATTTTTCTGCTGCACCCTTCAACTGAAACCTAATCAACTCTGTGGCTTGTGTTTCAAGACAACCCAAAGAAACAAACATTTCCTCTATCTCTTCAAAAAATAACATTGGTTCATTTGGCTTGTCTGTACCATTATAAGTAGGAGGTTTTAATCTCAGAAAAGCATGTGGATCAATTTTTTTTGTTGGTAACTACACTAGCTGGGCATATTTGCAGGGACAACTGGTGGTGGTACCTCGAGTGGAGCTTGAAAATCATCTTCTATAATCTCTTCATCTGAATCATGAAGGTCCTGAGGAGGAGCATGAACAGGTGCAACCCGACCACCAGCCGGAGGGGCTAGGGACTCCAAAAAGTCCATAATTCTAGTAATTCGATCATCGTGTTGTTGTAGTTGATTTGCCCTGAGTGGGTTAAGAGGGGGCATGACTTCCACCTGATCATTAACAGCATGCTCAAATGGAGCATGTGCCTGTCCAGTGGCCCAACCACGAGCCTGATTACCTATGGTATGTCCACCTCTACCCCTAGCATTCTGACCTCGACCCCAACCTCTACCTCTGCCATGTCCTCTAACTGCAGCTGGTGCCATTGGTCCAGTCTGCACCTCTGCTGGTGCTTCTTGATGATTACCAGCTGGTATATCAACATTATTAGCAACAGATGATGAGGTTGATCTTGTTCTAACCATTTTGTTCTGAAACGAGAGACAAAAGGATTGTTAGAATTCTGAAATGTTTAGCTCTGACGCACAATTTAAGAGTCAAAGAAAAGAAATTTTCCTAACATGTCCTGCAGCCTCCCAAATATAAGTATGGTGCACAACATATCCATAAATGAGACTCTACTAGATACGACTCATGACTCCCTTGGATTTCTCAAACCTGGTTGCTCTGATACCAACTTGTCACGCCCCCAACTGAGATGGAACGTGATTGGCACTTAACCCTTACCACTGCTGATAAACCATGTGTTAGTTGTATCGAAACTTCAGGTTCAATAGCAACCAACCTAATGCGCTTAAATATTCATTCTACTCAAGTTGCAGTTCTTAAACGGACTGATAAAATAATTAATAAAGGATAAATTCCAAAATATCTTAATACTAATCTACTAACAAGTCATGAGCCTCTAGAATTTGGCAAAACTGAAATACATAGCCTGCAGGACATTCCCCAAAAATAAAATAAACATCTAAAAATAAATAATAGTCTGAAAAGAGTCCACTACCATTGGGATGAATCAACAAAGTCTGTAAACTAAATCTGGAATATCTCCTCTACCCACGTGTCTCATTACCTGCGTCCTCAATACCTGCCACACGACGTAGCAGGCCCAAATGGGCTAAGTATCACCAAAAGATACACAGTAAGTCTCATATGCTACCTCTTAAAAAGGCAGAGTGAGACCTTCGGGGAAAAATATGAAAGAAAACAGACATATAGAAAATCATATAAATCATACTAAATTTTATAAACAAGTAATGAGCTCTAAGATGAAACTATAAGCTGAACTTTAAGCTAAAATTGAACATTTTCTGAAAATCGATACACGTAGTGGCCCTGCATACGTAAGCATCTGGGAACACGTACGGGGGAGTGTCGGCCTATCTCCCCAACAAATAGTTGGCACCTGCAAGCGTAGGGTAACTAACCCTGGCATCATGGCACTCACGCTGGGGGAGGTTGGCTATTTCTCCCTACTGAATGATCACATTGATGCATGAACTAATGTTGAAACTGAATACTTAACAGAATGTAAATATCACAAACAAACGCACGTAACGACTGGTAATACAAATGAGCATGTGTTTCTGTCACATATTTCGTCGTACTGAATAAGAATGAAGTGAACGTAGTATTTGGATCGCAAGAAGACATGGTTTGGATTTCTTGAACACATGGAGAACAGGGGTTCTAATGGAATTCCCTAGTAGGAGAGTAATAGCATGTTTGTCCAAGCTTCTCAAATCAGCATATTTTGAGAAGTGCTTTTCTCAAAAGTAATTTTAAAAAAAGTACTTTTGGTGAGAAGCAGTTTGTGTTTGGCTAATTAATTTGAAAAGCACTTTTGAGCACTAATTAGTGTTTGGCCAAGCTTTTAAAAACTGCTCCTAAGTGTATTTTCCTCAAAAGTGCTTCTCAGAAAAGTACTTTAGGAGAGAAGCTACTTTCTTCTGCTTCTTAAAAACTGCTTCTGCTTCTCCTCAAAAGCACTTTTTTCTGTCACGACCCGAATTTCTCACCGTCGGGACCGTGATGGCGCCTAACATCGTGCTCGCTAGGCAAGCAAACGTTAGAATTCTATTCATATTTTTGCTCTACTTTTTATAATTAGAATTTAACAAAATAAATCAACGAAAATAAAAGCGGAAGTACATTATTAACTGATTATCTTTATACTATTAACAGAAAACCGAAACAGTTACCACCCAGAAACTGGTGTCACAACACACGAACTTTCTACATATTACTAAAAATACTGGTCTGAAAGAAAAATACATCTATCTCGAAAGTAAATAAAACAGAGATATAGAATGTAGGAGGGGACGTCAGGGCCTACGGACGCCTGCAGGACTACCTTGGGTCTCCTAAATGCAGTATCAGCAACCAATCTCTCGATCAACCACTACCAGCTCCGAAATCTGCACAAAAAGTTCAGAGTGCAGTATCAGTACAACCGACTCCATGTACTAGTAAGTGATGAGCCTAACCTCGACGAAGTAGTGATGAGGCTACGGCGGGGCATAAACAATATATATCCTGCAACAGTTTATACTAAGACAAAAAGGAAACACGGAACGAAACAGAACAGTAATTTGCATTAAGTAAATATGGAACTCAGTCTTTCTACCAATACTCAGCTATAACCAATCCTTAAGAGAGTTTCCACACCACAATAATGAATCTCAGCAAAAAGAAGAATACATAAACAAAAATTGATGCAGCGCGCATCCCAATCCCTCCATATAATCAATAATAGTATGAACATTCACCCTTATTACTCCTTGTTGCGGCATGCAAACCGATCCCACCAGTCCACCCTTATTACTCCTCACCTTATCACCATTATTCCTCCTGTTGCGGCGTGCAACCCGATCCCACTTGTCCACCCTTATTACTCCTTGTTGCGGCACGCAACCCGATCCCACCAGACAATCACATTTCACACTTATTCCTATTGTTGTGGCGTGCAACCCAATCCTACCATATCATTACCAATCACAAAATAAGAACAAGTATTTCACAAGTTAACTCCGATCCTCCACGACCTTTATACCTTAAACCAAAACAAAGGAAGATCTCTACAACTATGAGACTTCATCAATTAGTACTACACAGCGAGACAACCCAAAGTGTACCATGAAGCACCAGTAAACCAACGTAAACCAACAATATAATATAATGAAACTACGGAAATATTAATACCGTTAATAGAGAAAACAACATTCAAAAAGAAGCAATTAGACATGGAAGCATCAATAAGCAAGTAACGGTTAAGACAAAGAAAGCAATATATAAGGAAACAGGGAAAGGAACAGGATAAACTGATAATTTGGCGGCGCATAGGTACTCGTCACCACACCTATATGCCACACACATGGAATCTCACATAGCAATTAAGTCGGGGATCACTAATCCCTCGAGTTAAGGTTAGACCAAACACCTACCTCAAGCCAACGGGTATTTCAAAGCTGAACTACCGCTTTACCTCTGGATTCCACCTCCAATCCACTCGTATCTATTCATAATTAACTTAATAACATCAATTAACTCTAAAGAAATCAATTCCAATGCATAATCATAGATTTCCCAACATTTTTCCTGAAAAGTCAAAAACCGACCCCGGGCTCGCTTGTCAAAACTCAAAATTCGGACCAATACCCGATTACCCATTCACCCCCGAGCCCGGATGTACAATTGGTTTTGGAATTCGACCTCAATTTGAGGTCTAAATCCCTAAATTTCAAAATTCCTAAGTTCTACCCAAAAACACCCAATTCCACCATGAAAACCCTAGATTCTAAGATGAAATCTTGTAAAAAGATGAAATAGATTGAAAGATATGAGTTAAGAATCATTTACCTATGATTTGGGGATGAACTTGCCCTAGGAAAATTGCCTCTTGAAGTTTAGGTTTTGAAAAATGGGAGAATGAATGAAAAATCCTGTCTAAGACCCTTTTACTCAGCTGCAGATGTCGCAATTGCGACCTGAGCTTTGCAAATGCGAAAGAGCCATCGCAAATGCAAATCCCTTCACAGTCCTGCTGCCTTCGCAAATGCGAAGAAAGTTTACGAACACTGTTTCTCGCAAATGAGAGTAGAAGATCGCATTTGCGATCATACCCCTTCCCTGACTCCCTTCGCAATTGCGAATATTTGTTCATATTTGCAAAACAATGCTGGCCCAAGCTTTCTTCCTAATTCCGATAAGCACCTCGAAATTTCCATGCCTGCTTGGTTCGCATTTGCGAAGCCTGATCTCCCAATTGCGAGATCAGAGGCCTACTACAGATACCAGTTACAACAGCAAATTTCTAAGTTCCAAAATTCTGTAGCGTATCCAAAACTCACCCGAGTCCTCGAGGCTCCAAACCAAACATGAATGCAAGTCTTAAAACATCATACGAACTTGCTCATGCAATCTAATCGCAAAAATAACAGCTAGAACTATGAATTTTGCACCAAATTGCATGAAATTTTCAAGATAGTTTTCAAAGCTTCTATTTTCTCAACCAAAGGTCCGAATCACGTCAAATCAATTCCGTTTTTCACCAAATTTCACATATAAGGTTTAAATATCATAACGGACCTGTACCGGGATCCGGAACCAAAATACGGGCCTGACACCTACAAGATCAAATCTTTTAAATTATTGCATTTTCAGTCTTATCAATTTCCTTCAAAAATTCATTTCTCGGGCTAGGGACCTCGGAATTTGATTCCGGGAATAAGCCCAAGTCCCATATTTTACTACGGACCATCGGAACACGGGTCCGGGTCCGTTTACCCAAAACATTGACCGAAGTCAACAAAAATTAACTTTTTAGGCCAAAAATCACCATTCTTAAATTTTTCACATAAGGGCTTTCCGAATACACACCCGGACTGCGCAATCAAATAGAGGAGAGATAAAATGAGATTTTCAAGGCCTCGGAATACGAAATTGGATTCTAAAACAGAAGATGACCTTTTGGTTCGTCACATTCTCCACCTCTAAAACAACCGTTCGTCCTCGAACAAACATAGAAAAGTACCTGCGTCGGTGAAATGATGGGGATATCTGCTCTGCATATCGGACTCGGACTCCCAGGTAGTTGCCTCAACAGGCTGACCTCTCCACTACACACGAATCGAAGCATAACTCTTCGACCTCAACTGACGAACATGTCGGTCTAGAATAGCTATTGGCTCCTCCTCGTAGGTCAAATCTTTGTCCAACTGGACAGTGCTGAAATCTAACACGTGGGATGGATCGTCGTGATACTTTCGAAGCATGGACACATGAACCACTGGATGCACTGCTGATAAACCTGGCGGCAACGCAAGTCTGTAAGACACCTCTCCCACTTGATCGAGGATCTCAAAAGGCCTGATGAACCTAGGGCTTAGCTTGCCCTTCTTCCCAAATCTCATCACGCCCTTCATGGACGACACTCCAAGCAACACTCTCTCTCCGACCATGAATGCCACATCACGAACTTTACGATCGGCATAACTCTTTTGCCTGGACTGAGCTGTACGAAGTCTATCCTGAATGACCTTAACCTTATCCAAGGCACCATGTAATAAATATGTACCCAGCAATCGAGCCTCTCCCGGCTCAAACCACCCAACTGGCGATCAACACCGCCTACCATATAATGCCTCATAGGGAGCCATCTGGATGCTCGACTGATAGCTGTTGTTGTAGGCAAACTCCGCTAACGTCAAGAACTGATACCAAGAACCTCCAAAGTCAATAACACAGGCGCGGAGAATATCCTCCAAAATTTGAATGGTACGCTCAGAGTGTCCGTCCGTCTGAGGATGAAATGTTGTGCTCAAACTCGACCCGCATACCCAACTCACGCTGTACTGCTCTCCAGAAATGCAAGGTAAACTGCGTACCTCAGTCCGAAATGATAGACACAGGCACACGACAAAATCCGTAGTAATACACTCCCACTTCCACTCAGGAATCTCAATCTTCGGAAGCAAACCACCAGGTCTCTGATGCTCGTACATTACCTGCTGACAATTCAAACACCAAGCTAAATATGCAACAATATCCTTCTTCATCCTCCTCCACCAATAATGTTGCCGCAAGTCCTGATACATCTTGATGGTGCCCAGATGAATAGAATACCGGGAACTATGGGCCTCCTCTAGAATCAACTCACGAAGTCCATCCACATTGGACATACAAACTCGACCCTGCATCTTCAAAACTCCGTCATCTCCAACTGTAACCTCCTTTGCATCTCCGTGCCGCATTGTGTCCCTTAGGACAAGCAAATGAGGGTCATCATATTGCCGATCTCTGATACGCTCAAATAATGAAGACCGAGCATATGTACAAGCAAGAACACGGGTGGGCTCAGAAACATCCAACCTCACGAACTGATTGGACAAAGCCTGAACATCCAAAGCAAGCGGTCTCTCACCGACTAGAATATACGCAAGGCTAACCATAATAGCCGACTTCCTACTCAAAGCATCGGCCACCACATTGGTTTTCCCGGGATGATACAAGATGGTGATATCATAGTCTTTCAATAGCTCCAACCACTTTCTCTGCCTCAAATTGAGCTCCTTCTGCTTGAACAAATACTGCAAACTCTTATGATCTGTGAACACCTCACACGACACGCCATATAAATAATGCCTCCAAATCTTCAGCGTGCGAACAATGGCTGCTAGCTCCAAGTCATGAAATGGATAATTCTTCTCGTGAATCTTCAACTGCCGCGAAGCATATGAAATAACCTTGCCATTCTACATCAACACCGCACAAGTTCAATACGAGGTATGTCACACTATACCGTATATGGCCCTGAACCTGTGGACAATACCAACATCGGCGTCGTAGTCAAAGCTGTCTTGAGCTTCTGAAAGCTCGCCTAACACTCGTCCAACCACCTGAATGGGGCACCCTTCTGGGTCAACCTAGTCATCGAGGCTGCTATGGATGAAAACCCCTCCACAAACTGACGGTAATAACCCGCCAAACCCAAGAAAATCCGAATCTCTGTAGCTGATATGGGTCTAGGCCAGTCCTTGACTGCCTTAATCTTCTTAGGATCCACCTAAATACCCCCTGCTGATCCAACGTGACCCAAGAAAGTGACCGAACCCAACCAAAACTCACATTTCGAAAACTTAGCATATAACTAGCTGTCTCTCAAAGTCTGAAGAATGACTCGAAGATGCTGCTCATGCTCCTCTTGGTTGCGGGAGTAGATCAAGATATCATCAATGAAAACAATCACAAAGGAATCTAGATAGGGCTTGAACACTCGTTTCATCAAATCCATAAATGTTGTTGGGGCATTTGTCAAGCCAAATGACATTACTAGGAACTCATAATGCTCGTACCGAGTGTGAAAAGCTGTCTTAGGGACATCGGATGCCCTAATCCTCAACTGATGGTAGCCAGACCTCAAGTCGATCTTGGAAAACATCTTGGCACCCTTAAGCTGATCAAATAAGTCGTCAATCCTTGGCAATGGATACTTGTTCTTGATGGTGACTTTGTTCAACTGCGATAATCTATGCACATCCTCATCGATCCATCCTTTTTCTTTATGAACAACACTGACGCGCCCCAAGGCGAGACACTCGGCCTAACGAAGCCCTTATCAAGCAAGTCTTTCCACTGCTCCTTCAATTCCTTCAACTCTAGCGGGTCCATGCGGTACGGCGAGATAGAAATAGGCTAAGTGCCCAGAGCAAAATCAATGCAAAAGTCAATATCCCTGTCGGGTGGCATCCCCGGCAGGTCTGTAGGAAATACCTCTGAAAACTCCCAAACAACTGGCACAGAATCCATAGAAGGAACCTCATCACTAGAATCACGAACATAAACCAAATAAGCCAAACATCCCTTCTCGACCATACGTCGAGCCTTCATATAAGAAACAACACTATTGGTAGGATGACCAGGATTCCCTCTCCACTCCAATCGAGGCAACCCCAGCAAGGCTAAGGTCACGATCTTGGCATGAGAGTCCAAAATAGCATGATAAGGTGACAGCCAATCCATCCCCAAAATGACATCGAGATCAACCATGTCGAGAAGTAGGAGATCTACGCTGGTCTCAAGACCCTCAATAATAACCACACACGAGCGATAGACACAATCTACAACAATAGAATCCCCTACTGGTGTGGACACATACACGGGAGTACATAAAGAATCACGGGGCACAACCATATATGAAGCAAATAAGAAGACACATAGGAGTACGTAGATCCTGGATCAAATAGAACTAAAGCATCTCTACTACAAACCGAAACAGTACTTGTGATAACTGCATCGGTGGACTCAGCCTCAGGCCTGGCTGGGATAGCATAACATTGGGGCTGGGCCCCACCACCCTGAACCATATCCCTGGGATGACCTCCTGCTGGCTGGCCTCCACCTCTAGCGGCCTGGCCTCCACCTCTAACGGCTTGACCTCTACCTCTACCGGGCTGACCCCTACCTCTGGCTCCCTGACCTCTACCTCTAGCTGGCTGGGCAGGCAGTGCCGGAATCATGGCACGGGAACTCTGTTGCTGTGACTGAACACCCACTAATCTCGGACAGGTCCTCCGGACATGCCCATACTCACCACACTCAAAACATCCATCTGAATACTGCGGCTGAGGAAACTGAGACTGACCCTGACGGGCCGGTTGACCGCGATAATAACTCTGAAGAGGAGGTGCTTGGATAGGAGCTGGCGGTGCACTATAAGATGCATGCCCTGAAGGATGTACATAAGGACCGCGACCCCCTAAAAATCCATGGGATTTCTAAAGTGCTGAATGAAACAGCCTAGGATGATGGCCTCTACCAAAAGTACCTCGACCTCCAGATGAGGTCCCACTGAATCCACCGGAGTGACGAGGCCTCTTGTCAGACCCCTGACCACTCCCCTGAGCTAAAACCATCTCAACTCGTCTGGCCATATTGGCTGCATCTAGGAAAGAAATCTCACTCCCTGTCTCCTTAGCCATCTGCAATCTGATAGGCTGAGCAAGTCCCTCAATAAACCTCCCCACCCTCTCTCTCTCGGTGGGAAGTATAAGAAGAGCATGACGGGCCAAATCCACAAATATGGTCTCGTACTGAGTGACGGTCATAGAACCCTGCTGAAGGTGCTCAAACTGCCTCCGATAGTCCTCTCTCTGAGTGATAAGAAGATACTTATCCAAGAATAGCTGAGAGCACTGGTCCCAAGTGAGAGCTGGCGACCCAGCTGATCTGGCGAGACAATAATCCCTCCACCATTTCTTGGAGGAACCTGACAGACGAAAAAGTAGCAAATTCGACCCTATTGGTCTCCAATATCCCCATGTTCCGTAGAACCTCGTGACAACTGTCCAAATAGTCTCGGGGATCCTCTGAAGATGTACCTCCATATGTAGTGGTGAAAAGCTTGGTAAACCTATACAACCTCCACAAAGCATCAGAAGACATAGCTGATCCATCAGCGGTCTGTGCTGCAGCACCCGGCGAAACTACCCCGACTGGCTGAGCTGCTGGAGTCTAAAACTGAGGAACCATCTGCTCCGGAGTGTGAGTAGCAGGAGTTTGTGCTCCTCTCCCAGCCCGAGAGATGGCTAGTGCTACAGGAAGCATATCGGCCTATGTAACACTCTCCATAAGGCCCACTAGACAGACCAAAGCATCCTGAAGTATCGGGGTAGCTATGAACCCCTCTGGAACCTGAGCTGGCCCTGCTGGCACGGTCTGGGCCGGAGCCTCCTCATCGAACTCTACCTGAGACTCCGCCGCTGGTGCTGCAGCTCAAGCTCTAGGCTGTGCCCTGCCTCGGCCTTTAGCACGGCCTCGGCCTCAGCCTCTGCCCCTCGTAGGAGCTGCCACTACGGGCTCGGGCGGCTAATCAACTGATGAAGCGGTACGTGTCCTCGCCATCTGCGAAAGAACAGAGTAGAGAGTTCAATTAGCATTGAGAGATCAAACCGTACGACAGAGATGAATAGAAGTGAAATTGTTCCTAACTCTATAGCCTTTGGGGGATAAGCACAGACGTCTCCATACCGATCCCTCAGACTCTACCAAGCTTGTCCGTGAATTGTGAGACCTAGGCAACCCAGTACTCTGATACCAACTTGTCACAACCCAAATTTCCCATCGTCGCGACCGTGATGGTGCCTAACATCGCACTCGCTAGGCAAGCCAATGTTATAATTCTATTCACATTTTCCTCTACTTTTTATAATTAGAATTTAACAAAACTAAATCAACGGAAATAAAGGCGGAAGTACATTATCAACTGATTATCTTTATACTATTAACAGAAAACCGAAATAGTTATCACCCAGAAATTGGTGTTACAACTCACGAACTTTCTACAAATTACTACAAATACTGGTCTGGAAGAAAATACATCAGTCTCGAAAGTAAATAAAATAGAGATATAGAAGGGGATGCCAGGGCCTGCGGACGCCTGTAGGACTACCTTGGGTCTCCTGAATGCAGTATCAGCAACCGACCTCTCGATCAACCACTACCAGCTCCGAAATCTTCACAGAAAGTGCAGAGTACAGTATTAGTACAACCGACCCCATGTACTGGTAAGTGCCGAGCCTAACCTCGAAGAAATAGTGACGAGGCTACGGCGAGCATAAGCAATATATATCCTGCAACAATTTATACTAAGACAAAAAGGAAATACGGAACAAAACAGAACAGTCATTTGCATTAAGTAAATACGGAACTCAGTATTTCTACCAATACTCAGCTATAACCAATCTTTAAGAGAATTTTAACACCACAATAATGAATCTCAGCAGAAGAAGAATACATAAACAACAAATGATGCGGCGGGCATCCCGATCCCGCCATGTAATTAATAACAATATGAACATTCACCCTTATTACTCCTTATTGCAGCGTGCAACCCGATACCTCCAGTCCACCCTTATTACTCCTCACATTATCACCCTTATTCCTCTTATTGCGGCGTGCAACCCGATCCCACCTATACACCCTTATTACTCCTTGTTGCGGCGCGCAATCCAATCCCACCAGACAATCATATTTCACCCTTATTCCTCCTATTGCGGCGTGCAACCCAATCCCACCATATCATTACCAATCACAAAATAAGAATAAGTATTTCACAAGTTAACTCCGATCCTCCACAGCCTTCATACCTCAAACTAAAACAACAAAAGATCTCTACAACTATGAGACTTCATCAATTAGTACTACACAGCGAGACCAACCAAAGTGTACCATGAAGCACCAGTAAACCAACGTAAACCAACAATATAATATGATGAAACTACAGAAAAATCAATACCGTCAATAGAGAAAACAACAATTAACAAGAAGCAATAAGACATGGAAGCATCAATAAGCAAGTAACAGTTAAGACAAGAAAGCAATATATTAGAAAATGGGGAAGGGAACAAGCTAAACAGATAATTTGGCGGCGCATAGTTACGCGTCACCATACCTATACACCACACACATGGAATTTCGCATAGCAATTAAGTCAGGGATGCCTAATCCCTCGAGTCAAGGTTAGACCAAACACTTACCTCAAGCCAACGGGTATTTCAAAGCTCAATTCACGCTTTACCTCTCCATTCCACATCCAATCCACTCGTATCTATTCATAATCAACATAATAACAACAATTAATGCTAAAGAAATCAATTCCAATGCATAATCATAGATTTCACAATATTTTTCCCAAAAAGTCAAAAACCGACCCCAGACCCGCTTGGTCAAAACTCGAAATTCGGACCAAACCCCAATTACCAATTCACCCCCGAACCTAGATATACAATTAGTTTTTGAATCCGACCTCAATTTGAGGTCTAAATCCCTAAATTTTGAAATTCCTAAGTTCTACCCAAAAACACCCAATTCCACCATGAAAACCCTAGATTCTAAGATGAAATCTTGTAAAAAGATGATATAGATTGAAAGAAATGAGTTAAGAATCATTTACCTATGATTTGGAGATGAACTTGCCCTAAGAATATCGCCTCATGAAGTTTAGGTTTTGAAAAATGGGAGAATGAATGAAAAATCTCGTCTAAGACCCTTTTATTCAGCTGCAGATGTCGTAATTGCGACCTGAGCTTCGCAAATGCGAAGCCCTTCACAGTCTTGCTGCCTTCACAAATGCGAAGAAAATGTCGCATTTGCGAACACTGTTCCTCGCAAATGTGAGTAGAAGATCTCATTTGTGATCATACCCCTTCCCGGACTCCCTTCACAATTACGAAGATTTGTTCGCATTTGCAAACTATGCTGGCACGGGCTTTCTTCCTAATTGTGATAAACACCTCGCAATTGCCATGCCTGCTTGGTTCGCATTTGCAAAGCCTGATCTCGCAATTGCGAGATCAGAGGCCTACTACAGATACCAGTTACAACAGCAAATTTCTAAGTTCCAAAATCACTCCGAAGCCTATCCAAAACTCACCCGAGCCCTCGAGGCTCCAAACCAAACATGCACGCAAGTCTTAATACATCATACAAACTTGCTCATGCGATCAAATCGCCAAAATAATACCTAGAACTATGAATTTAGCACCAAATTGCATGAAATTTTCAAGATAGTTTTCAAAACATCTATTTTCTCAACCAAAGGTCCAAATCACGTCAAATCAATTCCGCTTTTCACCAAATTTCACAAATAAGGTTTAAATATCATAAAGGACCTGTACCGGGCTCCGGAACCAAAATACGGGCCCGATACCTGCAAGATCAAATCTTTTAAATTATTGCATTTTCAGTCCTATCAATTTCCTTCAAAAATTTATTTCTCGGGCTAGGGACCTCGGAATTCGATTCTGGGCATACGCCCAGGTCCCATATTTTACTACGGACCCTCCGGGACCGTCAGAACACGGGTCCGGGTCCGTTTACCCAAAACATTGACCGAAGTCAACAAAAATTAACTTTTTAGGCCAATAATCATCATTTCTTAAATTTTTCACATAAGGGCTTTCCAGATACACGTCCGGATTGCGCACGCAAATCGAAAAAAAATAAAATATAGTTTTCAAGGCCTCAGAATACGGAATCGGATTCTAAAACAGAAGATGACCTTTTGGGTCATCACATTTTCCTTACAAAAGCTTGGCCAAACACCTCAATTTTTGGCCAAAAGTGTTTTTGGCCAAAAAAGCACTTTTGGCAAAAAAAAAAAACCAAAAAAAAAAAAAAAAAAGAGCTTGGCCAAATGCTATAAGCCTCAACTCACCTTAAATCTAGCTCATCTTCGACTTCACGTATCCTCCAAACACTCCGGATTCACAAATTTTCAATCTACATGAAATAATCAAGTTCAATTTACATCGGTGCATGCTCAAAGAATATAACTTTATTTACAATTCTCTTGTCCAAGGGAAATATCCCATTGGCAGTGATTATCTGCCTAACACACTAATACTAACTTAGATAAGTTCTTCCAAATATTATACTTAGAATCATTTCCTGGTTAACTGGACTAAGAGCCAACTATCAGACTAATTGCATTCAGAGTACCTCAAAGGTGAAAATATTTAGTAACTTACATTCCTATCCAGGCCCTAGTTAACTTATTCCAAACCAACACAATGCCCTAAATAAAGAACAAAACTTTAAATTATTCTGAACCTTGCTAATACGGAGTAAACTGAGAGTACTCCCTTCAAATACTAATCAAACTATTTGATCTTTTGAGATTTGCTAAATCAAGTAGGCATATCCCAATGGTAGATAAATAATGGTAAGAAAATAAAGATGAACTAAAAATGTTAAAGAAAGGCAAGAAAGTGGAGTTTACCCTAGTAGCTTGTTACTCCAATCAGAGGCGGATTTAGGGGGCGTAAGGGTGTTCACCCGAACACCCTTCGCCGAAAAATTATATTGTATATATAAGGTAAAATCTGTGTTTTACCTCTATATATTAAGTTTTGAACATCCTTAACACAATCCAAAAGTGTAGTTTAGTAATCAAGGGTGTTTAAAATCTACATAAGGTCATGGGTTTAATTCCCACTAGCCACAAAATTATTTTTTTGAACCCCCTTCGTGGAGATCCTGCCTCCGCCACTCCAATCTGTTTCTCTTCCGTTGCTATATGTGTTAGCAAAAAGGAAATTTGTCTATGCTTCTTGCCCCTTTTACTCTCGTTGGTTAGTGACTAAGGAAGACCAAAGCATATAGCTTTGAAACCCTTCTAATCAAATACGTTCCTATGTAGTCTTACTGGGCTTCACCCAGTTATCTTATAGGGTTTTGATACAGTTACCCACAAAAACAAAACTATTTACCCTTGTGTATCCATTTGTTTTTCTACCCATAAACTAATTACATTTCCTACCCATAGCAGTTTTTGTGGGGAATTTTTTCTTTATTCTACAATTCTTTTTTATTTCTATGCTTCTTTTCTTTTTTTCCATTTTTCTTTTCTTTTATCCTTTTCTTTTTTCTCATTTTCTTCCTTTTTTTTTATTTTTCTCTTTTATTCATTTATTTTTTCCCAAATCGTATTATTGTTATTTTTACCATAACTTATTTCACACTCTAATTTGACTCCTTCTTTATTTTTTTATTTTTATTTTTTTTCTTTATTTCTTGTTCCTTTTTTAATTCCACGTGATTGCCATGCAAACCTTGATCTCCTGTCCTACAAATATTAGTACATACTCTACCATTAACAATAACACCAACCAGTGATGGAGCAAGACAATATAATCTACGGCCACTAAATCTCCATATATACTAGTTAGAATAGAAATGATAATAAAATATTGGAAAATACAATAAAAATATAAGTAGCAAAAAAGACTTCTAGTACCACATGATACCAATATGGTATACATGTATACCAACAGAGTATATGATTGCTCTAGAATATTGCTACAATCTGTGACTATACTACTGTACCAAAACATTAAAGGATACAATAAAAGTATGTGAAAATTACATGCTCGCATTGCAAGCTAAATATTTGCAAAGCAACTTGCTCATTCCATATACTAACAGGGTGTATAGTTGTATGGGTCGTTCCAACAATTGCCTATAATTATAAAAACTATTACATAATACACATAATCTATATCCATCAGCACAAAAAATTTCCAGCACTGCAAATCACGTTCATATAAATAATTTCAGAATAGAATTCACTTAAAAATGCAGCCAAAACAACCAAAAAAAATGTTCAAACTACCATAAGATACCAATATGGCATATAACTATACCAACATGGTATACAGTTTTACTGGTTAATTCCCGGCAACTATATGACTATACTACTATTACATAACACACATGCATAAAGAGAAAAATAAAAAAATAGTGTACCACATATTAATGTAATAAAAGTATTTCAAGATATTGAACTATATTACTATTATTAAAAGAAAATCAAATATTGTACTAATAAATGCAGCTAATACAACCAAAAAATAATTCAACTAGCATATGATACCAATATAGTATATAGTTATACTAATAGGGTATATAGTTGGAATGAATTGTATATCAAAATGGTATATTTGTATACTATTTGAGTATACAATACAAATTCGTCTTCTTCTCTTGTTCAACTATATTTCAACCCAAACTTCTAAAATCTACTACAAAATCTCTACCAAATTGACTAAAACTTTAGATACAACCTCCAATCAACTTTCCAAACAAACCCATATAGGATCGGATCAAAATAATTAAAAACTCAAACAAACCAAGTTATGAGTTTCAAGCTTCAAGGTCCTTCAATGGTGGATTTGAATTTTTGTACAATAAAGTCAACCCACCCATAATCACTGAAAAACGCAACAACAATTCACGAAAATCATGAATATCAGGTGATTTTTTTCGGCATCTGAATAATTAATTGCGGTAGCTATTAAAATCATGAACACAATATAGGAGCGGAGGGTGGTAGAAGAACTTGGAACAGCCTGATAACCATGAGCATAATATTCAGGTGATGATGCGGTGACGCCAGATGGAGGAACTGGCTGAGGAAAACCGATCACAGGTTGATGTGGTGGGTAACTGGTAGGTGCTTGAAAAGTTCCATATTCAGGGGGAGGAGGCGGGTCAATAGTTTGGGCCCCATGGGTAGGAGTAGTAAATAGTTTAGGTATGGGTATTTAAGGGTAAATAGTTTGAATTTAATGGGTATAAAGTGAGATTTTCTCTTATCTTATTTGTTTTTTTCAATTTTAATTTTAATCCTATGTACATATTTAAATATTTTTAAGTACTTTATTTAGACTGTGTGTGTCCTTATACCCTTCGAGCACCTTAATTATGTTATTAAACCTGTTTTAAAAATTTTAAGCTAGAAAATTATGGGGATTTATAAATTCCATGCCTGAAAGGGAGAAATCCTTTCTTGAAATCATGCATGCTAAACCTGGAGGATATTGTATCAATATAAAGAGCCTGGGATAAGCCTAATATCCTTTTCTTGCGATCTCGCAAGATCTTGATCCCAAGGATATGAGCCGTTTCTCCCAAATTTTTCATATCGAAGTGCGTGTAAAACCACTGTTTAACTTAACCCAACATGCCCACATTATTTCCTATGAGCAATATGTGATCTACATATAAGATTAAAAATGCCACTTTGTCCCCATCCCACTTTTTGTATACACAAGACTCGTTAAGACACTGATCAAAACCAAAAGTTTTAATTGCCTTGTCAAAACAAGTGTTCCATGCCTTAGATACCTGTTTCGGTCCATAAATGGACCTTTTAAGCTTACACAACAACTGTTCCTTGCCACTTTTCACGAAACCATCTGGTTGCATCATATAGATGCACTCATCAAGACTTCTATTAAGGAAAGTTGTCTTGACATCCATTTGCCACATCTCATAATCATTATGAGCAACAATGGATAAGAGAATCCTAATAGACTTAAGCATGGCTACCAGTGAGAAGGTTTCCTCATAATCGATGCCTTCTTCCTGAGTAAATCTTTTCGCTATAAGCCTTGCATTAAAAGTTTGCACTTTTCCGTCTACACCTCTCTTTTTCTTATAGATCCACTTGCATCCAATGGGTTTAACCCCATCAGGTGGTTCTACAAGATCCCAAACTTGATTAGAGTACATAGGCCCCATCTCTGATTTCAGGGCAGCAACCCACTTATCAGCATCTTTATCATGTAGTGCTTGGTTGTAATTGGCATGCTCCTCAGGGATCCTATCATATGATTCTCCCTAGAGTGTATAACGAACTGGCTGTCTTATTTCTCTCCCACTACGACTACGCACTACATCAGTTGCAACTACACCATTATGATCTTATGGTTGAACCACATCGTTATCAGGAACCTGAGTCTCCATGTTATCCATAGGGATATCAACGACTTCTTCCTATTGTGCAGTCCGCTCAACATAACTCCCACTACTTTGTGGTAGTATGACTTCGGGCACTTGTTCTTACAAAACATCAAGTCTATTGACATTTTTCCCACTACTAAAATGCAATAGTATGTCAAAATCGACTTTCGGGGTTTGCATCTGGTCGTTTTGTTTTTCAGATGACTGAGTTTCCATTCCTTTGCTAAGTTTTTGTAAAACAAGTTTACTTCTAGGAACATGGTTCATCAAATAGTCCTCATCAAGAAACTTGGCATTTGTGCTAACAATTACCTTCTTTTCTTTAGGACAATAGAATAAATCACCTTTTGTCCCTTTTGGATAACCCACAAACACACATACATCCGTTCTAGCCTCCAATTTATCCGTTTTCCCTTTTATCACATGTACTGGACAATCCCAAACTCGAATATGCCGCAGACTAGGCTTTCTCCCAGTCCACAATTCTGTAGGGGTCAAAGGTACTGACTTTAAAGGAACTAAATTCATAACGTAATTTGTTGTTTCTAAGGCATGTCCCCAAAAGGACGAAGGCAAACTGGAATAACTCATCATTGATCTAACCATTTTCATAAGAGTCCTATTTCTTCTTTCAGCTACACCATTTTTTTTGTGGAGTTCCAGGTGCAGATAATTGAGAGGTAATTCCACATTATGATAAATAACTAATGAATTCCGCAGAGAGGTACTCCCAACCACGATCAGATCGTAGTGTCTTGATGTATTTATTATGTCACTTTTCAGTCTCTGTCTTAAATTCTTTGAACTTTTTAAAATATTCAAACTTTCGACGCAACAAATAAATATATCCATACTTTGAGTAATCATCTGTGAAAGTCATAAAATACTCAAAACCACCTCTTGCTTGGATATTCATTGGACCACACAAATAAGAATGAATTAACTCTAATTTATCACTTGCTCGATTCCTTTTGAGGGGAAATTCGTTTTGTCATTTTTCCTTCTAAACAAGATTCACAAGTTTGGTAGTGCCTCCACTTTTAATGAACTTAAAGGTCCATCCTTAACCAACCTTGAAATTCTATTTAGATTTATATGACCCAAACGCAAGTGTCATATATATGTTTCACTCAATTTAGAAGAACATTTTCTCTTATTTGGTAAATCAATATAATTCAGTTCTTTAGGTTGTAACGGTTTAGGAATAGAGTCAACAATAAAAAGACCATCAATGTAGCCAAAGAGAGATAGCGTTTATTATGACTAATAACACGGTTATCAATATCATGAAAATTAATGTCATAACCACCTCTCATAGCGCTAAAAACCAAAATTAAATTTCTTCTAACGGAAGGTACATATAATGTGTCGTTTAAAGCTAATACCCTATCACTGCCAAATGAAATACTAATATTTCCTAATGCTAAAGCTAGGGTTGCCGAACCATCTGCTTGATAAACATTGATTTCTTCTCTACTTAGTCGTCGCGTTACCTGAAACCCCTGCAAATAAATGCAGACATGATTAGTTGCTCCCGAATCTACACACCATGACATGGTAGAAACAGCCGCTAAAAGAGTTTCAACGACAAGTAGATGTAAATCACCTAGTTTATTATTCAGCTTGGCTAGATAAGCCGGACATTGCTTCTTATGATGCCCAGGCTTCTTGCAGTGATAACACTTGCCCTTAGTCTTTTTCACACCAGCAGTTGCGCCACCAACAGAGGGTTTCTGAGCCTTTTTCTTCTTTTGCCCGCCTCTCGGCTTGGAAGAATAACCTTCCTCAAAATTCAATGCCACAGGAGGAGCTTGTTGCTTGATAATAGTCTCTGCCGACTGCAGCTCATTCAGCAATTTCGCAAGTGACAAATCCATTTTGTTCATGTTATAATTCAGGCGAAACTGCTGAAAACTGTCAAGCAGAGTCTGCAGGATCATTTCAACCTGCGTATCCTTATCAATGTTAGCTCCAAGTACCTCCAGTTCATTCAGATGACTCATCATCTTCAAAACATGGTCCCTAACAGATGAATCTTCAACCATTTTGGTATTCATAAGAGCTTTCATGGCAGCCTACTTAGCCGCACGATTCTGATCTCCAAACATTTCTTTGAGATTTTCCAGAATGTCGTAAGCAGACTCCATAGACTGATGTTGATGTTGTAGAACAGACATAGATTCCGAAATGTAACACTGCGCCATCTCATCAGCCTTAACCCATTTTTGGTAAGCTTTCTGTTCATCATCCGTAGCATCATCTCTAGGTTTTTCTGGACACACCTCATCAAGCACAAATTTGTACTGTTCAGCAATTAGGACAATATCCAAGTTTTGTTTCCAGTCAACATAATTCAGACTCTCAAGTTTGTTTCGGTAAGAATAATAGTAAGGGGATTGAAAGCAGTCATTGTTAATCTGAGAGATAATTAAATAAATAGATCAAAATCAGTCATGTATTATTTAATATTAAAATTCAAAACACACTGCATACATATAATCCATGCACCTTGAACAACAAATTTCGATGGGAAAAGAGCTATACATACATACATACATACATACATACATACATACATACATACATACATATATATATATATATATATTATTCACTCCATGAGTTTAAACAGGCCATACTCAGATGGAGAGTAAACTGTTAATTAAAGTCAAGTGAATATCAACATTCAATATACTAGTCCCATTGAACCACCATTCATACTCAGATGGAGAGTAAATACAAGTAATCAACGACTAGTATAACTTAGTGATTATCTATAATGAGTTTATCCGATATGGAAGAAGACCTACGTCAACGTGTAAAAATATTATATCACCAGAATTTAACCCTGGAGTCCATAGGAACGATCCCTACCACCACTGGATTAAAAACAACTCGAAAAAGTTTTTGAAAAATTTCCAGAAATTTAAAAAACGTCCAAAACACCATCTAAACGACCTTGAAAGCCCGAAAAATGACTTACAACATTAGCAAAGCTGATGATTATTGCTCACTGTGCCGTTTCGCATGGACCTGCCAAGTTTCAGGTCAATCGGAGTCCGTCAACATGTTGACCTCCGATTTTCTGGCCAATTCGGCCAAATAGTGACTTTTGCGTTTTTCATGGATTAACAAAATTTTCAGATTATTCTAATCAAATATCATAAAATATAAGCAGATATTACATGATTTTCAGAATAATCATAATACTCAGAACAAATATTCATGCTAAAAACAATGCAATTTTACAGAAAAATATTCTTTGCATGTAATTCAAAACTTGCATATTAACATGATACTACTTTTCCATGTTCATCCTAATAATTTAATTAGACGTAAGTATGCTCTAATACCAATTGATGGATTATATATCGCAACTGAAGCAATTACAGTATCATATTCACGTGTGAATTAAACAATTAGCACATACGGAGATTATTCGAGTTACCTCTTGAAGCGTGAACAAAGCAGATTAATCTCGGTCTCCAGTTCCAGAGTTGCAAGATCGCGAACTCAGCAAAACCTCCACAGTCTTCTACCGTGTTACTCAAATAATATTCGGAAAGAGAGAATTTCGGGTGGGCGAAATTCCAAGGAAGAAAATGTGTAAAACCGGTGTCAAGAACGCCCAGCCCTATATGGAGTATATATAGCCACGTATTTTAGGTTAAAACCCTTTTCCAAAACCTGTTAGGTTTTCTTCTTCCACTAAGAAAAGGCTTCCTTTATTTCCTATTATTTAGGCACAGTAGAGACCATGGAAGTTAATTAACAAGACTTCCTATTATGGAATTAATTTCAAAATTTGAAATTAATTTCTACCATAATAAATTACGAATTATTCCACTAAAAATTTGTAATTGTAATCCTTAGTTCGATTTCGAAACTCTTCCATAAAACCTTATTTAACTCCCCATGTTAAGATTCAAATACTAACCAATCAAATTAAATTACTGATAATTTAATTTATTGATTATTTCCTTTAGACTTTCGCTTAACTTATTTTATGTGTCAGATACAAAATTCACCGGTGAGGTTTACTGTAACGACCTGACCGGTCGTTTTGAGCTTTTGCACCTTGATCGCCAATTCTCGGGCATGACTTGCCCCGTGTTATTCATTATGACTAATGTAGATCGTTGGTTTTGGTCTTCAGGAAGAATTGGAATGAATTTGAAAGAATAGTTTCAATTGAAAGCTTAGAATTTGAAAGGTTTGACCGAGAGTTGACTTATATGTGTATGAGCTCGGATCGGAGTTTTTATGATTTGGTTAGCTTCGTTAGATGATTTGTGACTTAGGAGTGTGATCGGAAGTGATTTCGGAGGTCCGGTGTAGAATTAGGCTTGAATTGACGAAGTTAGAATTTTGGTGAATTCCGGTTGATAGATGAGATTTTGATCCGAGGGTCGGAATGGAATTCCGAGAGTTGATGTAGCTTCGCTATGTCATTTGTGATGTGTGTGCGAAATTTCAGGTCATTCAGACGTCGTTTGGTCGAGTTTTTGATCGAAAGAGTAATTAGGAAGTTTTGGAATTTTTAGGCTTGAATCCGAGGGTGATTCGATGTTTTGATGTTGTTTTGAGCGTTCCGAAGGTTGTAACAAGTTTGAATGATGTTATGGGGTGTGTTGGCATGTTTGGTCGGGGTCCCATGAGGCTCGGATAAGTTTTGGAGGAGTTTTTGGAAGATTTTGCCGTTTTGAGCATAAGCATGTAATGATCCAAAGATCCATTTTTAGTTCTAGAGATCGAAATTTGATTTCGAGACTTCCGGAATTTTGACAATGAATTATAGGAGTGATCTGGAAAGTTTGGTTTAATTTCATCAAGTCGCGATTGGGTTTTTCACGCGAAACATGAGTTAATTGTTTAACGAGCAAAATGGGTATCACACTGAGCAAATGAGCTCCGAATTGGGTTTCGATTGAAGGGCTATGTTTGTATTATTATTTGTGACTCATAGGAACAAGAATCATCGAATTCCGAGTTTGTATGATGGAGTTAGAGCCTTTTTAGTGAAATTAAAGATTGCTGGTGCATCAGATCTGGTGTGCACCTTTTAGCGACCAGCTTTGGCACTTTTAGCGACCAGCTTTGGCTTTTAGCGACCAGATTCGGGTGTATTAGTGTTGTTCTATTTTTTTGCTCATTTTGACGTTTTTTTTGTGAAAGAACACGGCTTGGGGCGATTTTTGAGCAAGAAATCATGGGAAATTTTGAGGTAAGTCACTTGTGATCATTTCTACTCAATAATATTGAATTATCATCGAATAATCCGACTAGATTACATGTTTTTGAGGTGTAAATTGGGGATTTGGACCTAGGGATTTGAAAATAAGATTTGAAGATTTGGAGGCTGAATTGTTATCGGAATTTAGTAATTTTGGTATGGTTGGACTCGTGGTTGAATGGGTTGTCGGATTTTGTGAGTTTCGTCGAATTCTGAAGCGTGGGCCCGGGGGCCGAGTTTGAGCAATTTCGGAATTTTGATGTTAAATTGGATATTTTCTAGTGGGCTTCGCTCCCCTAGCATATTTTAGTGATTATCTACTCATTGTGGCTAGATTTGGAGCATCCGGAGGTCGATTCGTGCGGGCGAGGCATCGCGGGCTAGAGTTTGGACCGGATCGAGGTGAGTAATGATTGTAAATGATATCCTGAGGGTTTGAAACCCCGGATTTGCACAACGTAGTGCTATGTTGAGGTGAAACACGCGCTTAATGGCGAGCGCGGGGTTGTTTACTACTGGGGATTGTGACTTGGTCCATCCCGTTTGATATTTTACCGCGTATTTGACTGAGCTATTTTGTTTATCATGACTTGGGCTTATTGCCATGCTTTGGGCTTAATGTTGATTATTTGAATCCTTCTGGGATTGTTATCACTGTTTTCTCACTATTTTGATACGTTATTTGAACTCAGTCCTAATGATTACACTATTTTGCAAACTCAGCCGCTTTAATTGAATTTTTGAGACTTCAATGATATTTCACTGTTGTTTGGGTTGAGAACTATTATTTTATTGATGCCCGAGGGGCTTGTGATGTTTCTGGACTGAGTGAGGCTTTCAGGCCTTGAGCGTGATGTGAGGAGGCTTTCAGGCCTCGAGTGATATATGAGGAGGCTTTCAGGCCTCGAGTGATATGTGAGGAGGCTTTCAGGCTTCGAGTGTTATGTGAGGAGGCTTTCAGGCCTCGAGTGTGATGTGAGAGGGCTTTCAGGCCTTATGATGATATAGCGTTTGGGCCGTAAAGGGCCTCTCTGGAGTCTGCACCACCACAGTGAGCGCGGGTACCCATACGGATCGGGCTGCACGCCGCAGCGAGATACGGATCGGGCTGCACGCCGCAGCGAGATACGGATCGGGCTGCACGCCGCAGCGAGATATGGATCGGGTTGCACACCGCAGCGAGATGTGGATCGGGTTGCGCGCCGCAGCGGTTGCTATATGATACTATGTAGAGTGATCTAAGAGTGAGCCCGAGGGGCTGGTACTGTTTGAGATATTGCCCGAGGGGCGAACTTTTATGTGCTCAATTGTATATTTACTTGTCTTTTTACCTGTCATACCGTGGTATTTGTGCCCGAGGGGCAGATTTTTGTGCTTATCGGCACTAACTGTTTGAAATCATTTCATAACCGTTGAAAAGATCATTTTCAAAGAGTTTTACACTGAGCCAAATATTTCTAATGATTTCACCGCTTCGTTGTTTTTCTCAAAGGATTTTACCCTGCTTCCATATAGTGTGATGGTGTGCTTTACGTGATTTCTTACTGCTCAGTTGTTATTTACTCTTATTGCTCACTGAGTTGGAGTACTCACTTTACTCCATGCACCTCGCATGCACTTGCAGGTATTTATTCACCCGGTAGCTTGTTTTGGCTGATTAGAGGCAGGGTTATACGAGTCAAAGAGGTGACTGCCAGCGTTCGCAGCACCATTTTGCTTTTCCTTGTTCGTTATTCCGGTTTTGTATATATTAGACTTTGTAGCGGATTTATTTTCTGATAGATGCTCGTGACTTGTGACACCCCGGTTTGGGCTGTGTTGGGATGGTTCTACTATTATTATCTATGTTTCCGCGAATTTATTGTTATCAAATCATGCTTCATAATTGCTTAATGGTAAATAACTGCTTAAAAGAGGTGTTCTATATTGGTCTGGCGGCCTTGTGTTCACGAGAGGCGCCATCACGGCCGGGTTTGGGATTTGGGCTATGACAAGTTGGTATCAGAGCCTAGGTTACTAGGTCTCACGAGTCATGAGCAGGTTTAGTAGAGTCTCGCGGATCGGTACGGAGACGTCTGTATTTATCCTCGAGAGGCTGCAGAACCTTTAGGAAAACTTCACATTCTTGAATTCTTATCGTGCGTCTTTGATTCGGCTTGAAAAGAAACTCTTGAAATTCCTTCCACGCATTTGTATGCGCGCATGAGCGCTCAGTATCAGATATGCCTTGATGGCTTGTGATTCCCCGATCGAGGGGCGAGATGTGATCTCTGTGAGTTGATGTTGGGCCAGTCTGGAGGACTTGAGGCCGGATCTTTGCCTATGGCTTGAGCACCGAGGCGCTGATTGTGTGAGTAATTGTTTTGAACTTATATGTTCGGTATTGTCCCTATTAGTGGAAGTGACGGCTGGATAGCCATGTGATGAGTATGTTAGTACTGCGAGATGTATCTATGTAACTTGGAAGTGACGAGGAAGGTCTGCTGGATGATAGATGAACTATTAAGTTTATGATTTCCATTGTGATTGGATGTGAAGCTCCGAGTTATGGGCGCGTGAAGAATCTTTTCGTGTCTCCTAGTTGGGGGTGAAGTAAATTTCATGTTGCGGTATGAGTTCAGACTCGGGAAGACTAAGTGGCTATGTAATGTGTATGACGGTGGAAGGTATACGGAAATGTTATAGTGAGGCAAAGCAGGTGGGTTATCTCCTGCGGAGTGTTCTGAAGTGGTGTGATCCTTATGCGTATGTTAGAAGATCTCATGTGTAATTGAAGGGTACGTGTTGAAATTTGAAATTTCGGGTCGCTTAAGAGAGTGGGCTTAACTGCTGCGGGGATGAATGCGAGATTTGTAGAAGATTTACAGTACTGGATGATCTGTGTTTTCGCAAACTTATAAATTGTTTGAGTTCAATCTCACTATGGTATTGGGGCATCAATAGAGTAAAAGTGTTATGAGTTATTGAGTGTGTCTTGATCTTTGGCTTCGAGCCAAGTGGGGAGTCTGCTTTGACCAGTGGAATGCACGGTTAGGTGCTATGTTAGTTCCAGTTTGGGGCATGCGAGTGAATTAGCTATGGCTAGAGTAAAGGAAAATTTTGACAAAGGTTACATTATGCTTCATGGGGAGAGAGAATCATAGGACGTCTTAAGTCGTTGTTGGTAAAGAATGCTCGGCGCATAGAGCAGGAAGTTGCGTGGTTATATTAGGATGAGGATTTCATTTTTGCGGTATCGGAGTGCCAATGAGGCACGGATGGTTCTATTCGTTAGGTTGGTAAGTTGCAGTTTGAATAAGAGTGAATGACTTGCGAGGATGGCTTTAGTATGTTCGAGATTCTACAAGGAACAATCGGGTATCTTATGGTTGTGTAGGTGGTTAGAAACTGTCATTTTCATTGAAAGAGGTCAAGACTTGTGGTATTTCTAAGTGAATTATGGGATTCTATGTATCAGTATCAGCAAAGTAAAGGTAATGGACTTAGATTCGCAGGAAGTTCTTCAGAGTAAAGTATTCTGGAATGTGGTGTTTATGGGAATACTTGAGAGAGTATTCAGCGGCTTATGGACCTTAGACAGCGTGAAGTTATGTTTGGGTCTCGTGAGGTAAACCTGGGTTGAGAGATTGTGGTACTACAGCAAGAGGGAGCATCAAGTTGAAGATGAATCAGAAGGAAATTTAGATAGATAGAGTAGTTTGATAGTAGACCGAATCGGTATGGTAAGGATATGATCAATTCTTTGTATGTGTTCGAGGTAATGGGTTCTTACAGGTATTTTGGCAGCAATGCTCTTGGGTTTTGATGACTTGCTTAGCTTGGTCTAGTTAGAAGGATTCAGTCCTGGCAGTTTAATTTGTGCAAACGGAATTGGGAGAGTTCTTGTTGATTTCTACCGTGGTTGGAGAGGTGCATTTTCTACGAATATGAGGGGTATGGGATGTGTAATGATTTTTCTTCTAGATGAGATCAATGGAAGTTCTTCACTAGTTGAGTGCGTAGATGTCTGTGGCTCAGAAGGGAGATAAAAGTTTTCCTGTTATCCTTGGATGGTATGGCATATGCGGTACGTTGTGGAGGATCGAGATTGCGTGTATGAGGTTTCAGTTCAGTTCTGAAAGGAAGTTCATAACACTCTTAGGCAGCGGGTAGCCTCAGATGATTAAGGAAATGGTATTGTTATTTGGAAGTGATTTGACGAGAGTATAGGTTTCAAAAAAAGGGCAATGTGATTAAGTTGATAGCACTTCAGTAGTATTACGGCACTTTCAGGCTGGATCGACTGCTGATATTCGAGTTGCTTGTATGGCAAAGGGAAATTTTAGAGTATCTATCGTGGAAAGATGGGGTATTTAAAGTTCTTGATATGTATTCGGACGGCGGAATTCGGGATCAGGTATGGTGATTTGTGTGCTACACGGAATTGGGGACCGAAAGTTCTCATATTCAGGCTATATTGTGATTCTAGATCGTGTGTATCAGCACTGTTTAATGACTGCCGGGATTTGGAGGCCCGAGTGGATCTTTCTTTGCGGATATGTTAGATTTTGGATGTGATGTTGGAGTTCAGACTGGTTGTCTCAGTGTTGGGTTATTCTGGACTATTACGCCATGGGCTATGCCAAAAATTCCACGGGATGAGTGGCGAGGTGCGTCGGATTATGTTCTAACATAGTGGTTTATATTTCAAGACCAGCGGACGGCTGGGAAGGATTGCTTTTCTTAGTTGGGCCTTCGTGATGGATGTCAGTGCAAGGGTTTCTACCATTGATTTAGTTCCGGTGTTGAGGGACTTTTCGGATGTGTTTCTTGTGGCCAGGCATGTCGCCGGGTGAGGTTGTGGATCTCGGTATTGATTTGGTATCGGGCGCCGTATCGTATGGCTCCGGTGGGAGCTGTAGTAGTGGAAGGAACAGCTTCAGGCTTTCTTGGTAATGATTCGATCGTTATTGAGCTTGTTAGTGATCTAAGGAGAGCTATGAGTTGCTTTCCGTTGTTGTGAGACGTTATGATTTGTTGGTTATGGGCACATGTGGTTCGGTTCTATTGGGGATTCATAGTGAAAGTCGAGCGGGAAGAGTAATTGGGTGTTGCTTGGTAAATGGAGAATTGGTTATGACCTATCGGGTTGCGTGGCGTATGTTATTTGTTTCACCGTGGGTGTAATGAATTGATTTGGTTCCAGACATCAAATTGTGTGTGGCTGTCGATTTTGAGCATAGTGACTTGAGGTGTTTCATGTGTAACAGTGTTTGGATAGGATCGCGCATTGTAGCGAGGCCACATGGAGATATGACCTTTCGGGGTAGATTCAGGTGTTTTATTTCTATGATGTGAGACCGGGGTCTCAGCCTTGTGTTGTGATGGTACTGATGATCTTGAGGTACAGCTCTTTCGTTTGAGTCATTTTTCATGATTTGAGTATGTTCAGACCATTTCTTATTAGTGCGCGTATTATGCAAGTTGTGGCTTAGGACTGTATTGAGGTGTCATATCACCAGAGTGGTGTGTTGGATTCGAGGTGATCGTTGGGGTCACTAATGAATACGAACGGATTTGATTTCAGCTTGTTGGAAGGATAATATCGAGGTTCGGCTCGGAATCTGCTGTGGTATTAGTCAAAAGGGAAGCGGCTTCATGAATGGTTGATCTGAGAAATGGTTACGGTTTATTGCGTGTTTCATTTATCGTTGGCAGTATATGAAAGTGTTGGAATAAGACCTTAGTTGATAAGAGGTTTTCTACCGGTATTCGGGTGTTGTGGGCAACCGCTGTGAATAGAAGATATCGTTTCGAGTGTTTGGGTTATGTAGTATATCATATGATTGCACCTGAGGTTGCAGGTATGGGTTATTACAGCTGGTTCGGGCTTATTCTGAGTATAGATGTGAGGTTCTGATCTTGTGTATGATTTCGGAAAGTGCAATGTGGTTCTATGATTTATGGGCTAGGCTGGATTGTGTGATTTCAGTTAAAAGGTGTTATCGGACCTATATGAGATAGGGTGACGTGGGATCACCCCCAGGTATAGGCATGGTAAGGTTATTCAGCGATTGTTTGGCTTTTAGAACAACTCTGGGTACGTTCGAGGACGAACGTGTGTTTAAGTGGGGGAGGATGTAACGAACTGACCGGTCGTTTTGAGCTTTTGCACCTTGATCGCCAATTCTCGGGCATGACTTGCCCCGTGTTATGCATTATGACTAATGTAGATCGTTGGTTTTGGTCTTCAGGAAGAATTGGAATGAATTTGAAAGAACAGTTTCAGTTGAAAGCTTAGAATTTGAAAGGTTTGACCAAGAGTTGACTTATCTGTGTATGAGCTCGGATCAGAGTTTTTATTATTTGGTTAGCTTCGTTAGATGATTTGTGACTTAGGAGTGTGATCGGAAGTGATTTTGGAGGTCCGGTGTAGAATTAGGCTTGAATTGGCGAAGTTAGTATTTTGGCGAATTCCGGTTGATAGGTGAGATTTTGATCCGAGGGTCGGAATGAAATTCTGAGAGTTGTTGTAGCTTCGTTATGTCATTTGTGATGTGTGTGCAAAATTTCAGGTCATTCGGGCGTCGTTTGGTCGGGTTTTTTATCGAAAGAGTAATTCGGAAGTTTTGGAATTCTTAGGCTTGAATCCGAGGGTGATTCGATGTTTTGATGTTGTTTTGAGCGTTCCTAAGGTTGGAACAAGTTTGAATGATGTTATGGGGTGTGTTGGCATGTTTGGTCGGGGTCCCATGAGGCTCGGATAAGTTTTGGAGGAGTTTTTGGAAGATTTTGCCGTTTTGAGCATAAGCATGTAATGATCCAAAGGTCCATTTTTAGTTCTAGAGATCGAAATTTGATTTCGAGACTTTCGGAATTTTGACAATGAATAATAGGAGTGATCTGGAAAGTTTGGTTTAATTTCATCAAGTCGCGATTGGGTTTTTGACGTGAAACATGAGTTAATTGTTTAACGAGCGAAATGGGTATCACACTGAGCAAATGAGCTCCGAATTGAGTTTCGATTGAAGGGCTATGTTCGTATTATTATTTGTGACTCATAGGAACAAGAATCATCGAATTCCGAGTTTGTATGATGGAGTTAGAGCCTTTTTAGTGAAATTAAAGATTGCTGGTGCATCAGATCTGGTGTGCACCTTTTAGCGACCAGCTTTGGCTTTTAGCGACCAGATTCGGGTGTATTAGTGTTGTTCTATTTTTTTGCTCATTTTGACGTTTTTCTTTGTGAAAGAACACGGCTTGGGCGATTTTTGAGCAAGAAATCATGGGGAATCTTAAGGTCAGTCACTTGTGATCATTTCTACTCAATAATATTGAATTATCATCGAATAATCCGACTAGATTACATGTTTTTGAGGTGTAAATTCGGGATTTGGACCTAGGGATTTGAAAATAAGATTTGAAGATTTGGAGTCCGAATTGTTATCGAGATTTACTAATTTTGGTACGGTTGGACTCGTGGTTGAATGGGTTATCGGATTTTGTGAGTTTCGTCGAATTTCGAAGCGTGGGCCCGGGGGTCGAGTTTGAGCAATTTCGGGATTTTGATGTTAAATTGGATATTTTCGAGTGGGCTTCGCTCCCCTAGCATATTTCAATGATTATGTACTGATTGTGGCTAGATTTGGAGCATTCGGAGGTCGATTCGTGCGGGCGAGGCATCGCGGGCTAGAGTTTGGACCGGATCGAGGTGAGTAATGATTGTAAATGATATCCTGAGGGTTTGAAACCCTGGATTTGCACAACGTAGTGCTATGTTGAGGTGAAACATGGGCTTAATGGCGAGCGAGGGGTTGTTTACTACTGGGGATTGTGACTTGGTCCGTCCCGTTTGATATACCGCGTATTTGACTGAGCTATTTTGTTTATCATCATGACTTGGGCTTATTGCCATGCTTTGGGCTTAATGCCGATTATTTGAATCCTTCGGGGATTGTTATCACTGTTTTCTCACTATTTTGATACGTTATTTGAACTCAGTCCTAATGATTATACTGTTTTGCAAACTCAGCTGCTTTAATTGAATTTTTGAGACTTTAATGATATTTCACTGTTGTTTGGGCTAAGAACTATTATTTTATTGATGCCCGAGGGGCTTGTGATGTTTCTGGACTGAGTGAGGCTTTTAGGCCTTGAGCGTGATGTGAGGAGGCTTTCAGGCCTCGAGTGTTATGTGAGGAGGCTTTCAGGCCTTGAGTGTGATGTGAGAGGGCTTTCAGGCCTTATGATGATATAGCGCTTGGGCCGTAAGGGGCCCTTCCACAGTCTGCACCCCCACAGTGAGCGCGGGTACCCATACGGATCGGGCTGCACGCTGCAGCGAGATACGGATCGTGCTGCACGCCGCAGCGAGATATGGATCAGGTTGCACGCCGCAGCGAGATGTGGATCGGGCTGCGCGCCGCAGCGGTTGCTATATGATACTATGCAGAGTGATCTGAGAGTGAGCCCGAGGGGCTGGTACTGTTTGAGATATTGCCCGAGGGGCGAACTTTTATGTGCTCATTTGCATATTTACTTGTCTTTTTACCTGTCATACCGTGGTATTTGTGCCCGAGGGGCGGATTTTTGTGCTTATCGGCACTAACTGTTTGAAATCGTTTCATAACCGTTGAAAAGATCATTTTCAAAGAGTTTTACACTAAGCCAAATATTTCTAAAGATTTCGCTGTTTTTCTCAAAGGATTTTACCCTGCTTCCATATAGTGTGATGGTGTGCTTTACGTGATTTCTTACTGCTCAGTTGTTATTTACTCTTATTGCTCACTGAGTTGGAGTACTCACTTTACTCCCTGCACCTCACGTGTAGTTGCAGGTATCTATTCACCCGGTAGCGGGTTTTGGCTGATCAGAGGCAGGGTTATATGAGTCAAAGAGATGACTGCCAGCGTTCACAGCACCATTTTTCTTTTCCTTGTTCGTTATTCCGGTTTTGTATATATTAGACTTTGTAGCGGATTTACTTTCTGATAGATGCTCGTGACTTGTGACACCCCGGTTTGGGCTGTGTCGGGATGGTTCTACTATTATTGTCTATGTTTCCGCGAATTTATTGTTATTAAATCATGCTTCATAATTGCTTAATGGTAAATAACTGCTTAAAAAAGGTGTTCTGTATTGGTCTGGCTGGCCTTGTCTTCACGAGAAGCGTCATCACGGCCGGGTTAGGGATTTGGGCCGTTACATTTACACATAAAAACTTATAAGCTTTCATAAAGGAGTATCCTTAATCTCAAAAACCAAGACATGGATTCTGTCCACTAATAATTACTTCGCCAATATATATCATTATTGTCTAATTTACTAGGCTTATTGACCCACGAAAGAATTCCGCCTTTTAATAAATCAAAACAATAAATGACACACACAACTAATAATAATTATATCAAGATAAAGAGTATAAGTACATTGAATGGACTAGAGAAATTATTTTATTAAGTCATTATAAAATACTTATCTCTACTTGATCCGTTCAATACATACAAAATGTACAAGCACAAGAAGTCGGAATTAAACCATTCACATAATCAAAATAAATTATATTTAATCTTGTGCTACAACCATTCCGATGGTCTGTCCAATTTCATCATTAGATTGTGAACATAAACTTTACGACTTAGAAGAACAGATGATTTAACCTTTCGTGTATAAGCTAAACTCTATACACTAAACCATCTACTATATAAGCAATAGACACAGAGACAAATACATGATTTATTTAAAATAAAACTTTATTGAATTGAATAAATGAATAAACATTGTTCCATAAAGAATATTATAACAATACGCATGGTTTATAGTATTAACAGCATATGCATGAAAACTTCTATTGACGTGCAAAATATAGTATGAACTACCACTTTTCCACGTGCAAACAGACAACACCATGCATGCAGTTGTTTTATTCTTCAAATATGCAAGTATGTTACATGGCAAAAACCTATGGCTGGCTGGGTGAAAATAATACTGATGGTTTGAAGAACTCTGGTAAAGCTGGCAGTGGCATAAGAGGAGTAATTAGGGATGCAAATGGCAGCTTCATTGCTGCTTACTCTATCCATGTTCATTGCGAATGTAATAATGCCGCGCTGAAGCTCTAGCCGCCAATTGGGGTGTTAGGTGGTGTAAAATGCAAGGTTACTCTCAATACTGCTTAGAATTTATTTCTAATATGCTCACCTAGAGGTTCTCCGACAATTGAGGCTTAAAAACATCATTGAAGAAACTTCGCAGATCTTGACTCAAAGCAAAAGCTCAAGTCTCTCATTGCCTTAGGGAAGCAAATCACGTGGCGGATGTATGGGTCAAAATCTGACCACCGGATGGCTATCAATTAAAGGGAATGGTAAGGGGTCGACCAAGTCATGGTCGCGCCTACGAGGCGTAATAGCGACGAGTATCCCATCCACCGCCGAGGTCGAGCCGCCAGAAGGCTTACATAGCAGAACATAACGCTTAGCCGAGTGAGGAAGAGTACAGTCATGAAAGGGTACGCTGGTTAAGAACCGTTGGGTAAAAGGGAAAATTGATAGTATATATAAGGAAGATAAAGCAGAAAGAATAGGGGATTCCATTCAAGAAAAGAGAGGAGTAGTATATCAAAGAGAAGAACAAGAGGAGATCCTCAACGACAAACCAACAGCCCAGATTTTGGCTACAATTTCTTGTAATCATCATTGTTGGATCAATAAAGATAGATCTCTTAGCTACCAACAACTTCCCCTCTTTTCCTTCTTTGCTCTACAAGTATGGTATAAGCATATCAAAGATGTAAGCTTATTATTTACATTTGATGTCTGTCAATCATCTTATGGAATCTTATATAAACTTGGTCTCCTTCGATTGTGATATTCAACATGTTCCGATTTAGAGTTAATTATGTTTGGCTAAGATTTACCTTTCATCCTATATTCCATCATATTAGTTTAACTAAAAGGTTCAACACTCTTTTGGTCAAACAATTTGGCGCCGTCTGTGGGGATTTCTTAGTCAAATTCTTTAGGTTCCTTTAGATCTAGAATCAGTCAAGTATTACTTCAGGGTTGTTACAACCTCACCATCTCGGTGACAATGCCAACTTGAAAAGAATGGTAGATAAGTTCTTGAAATAACCGTATCAATCTAGGTCAGATCCCTACACAAAATAAAAATCATGACCGATGTCTATACGAGACCCATGTCCCACCCGTAACGAGGGGTTTTAGCGAGTCATACGCACGATTTAAGTAGAACCACGGTCATTATGTACTTGGCATGACCGCGATCCCATGCAATGTATTCACCCAGTGTACCGACCTATACTTCCACCCCTGGGGAAAGGATGATAACCTACTGCATGACCCTTTGGAAGATCAGGCATATCCCGCATTATTTTTCTATCACGCATGCTGGATGATTTATAAACAAAGCATAACATGTTTCCCTTATTTTGTACGCATATCGGACTGGGACTTGGCCTCGATGTCCCAATGAGTGAGGCAAGCCCAACTCACAAGAAGTTTAGAAACAGTTAAATGGCGAAGCTAAATGTGGCTTCCAAATCAGAAACCACTATTCGAGTACTAGGCGGAGCGATTAACCCTACAACGCCGCTCCTCCTTTCACCGGCTTGCTAGGCCTAGGTAACAGAAAATTTCATTTTGGTTTATCTTCACTCTTTTGTTGGTTCAAAACACGAACGCGAGCACTCGCATAGGTACGCGCACAAGGGACCAACACCGCCAAAACATCCCAAGAAATGGCTCCGTAACATGCCATCTCGCAAGTAATGACCGAGTAAAACCCTCTAAGCCGCAGTATATCACAAATAACAGAAATGGCTCGGTACAGATCAACTATCGAAAAACATTCTCCAATAAAAGCAAAATTGAGCGAACTGGGACTCACCCAGGAAACACACAGTACTCTCCAGATGAAAGCGAAAGTAAGCAAACCAAGATTTGAGCCGACTCACGAGTAAATAGCACGGTGAAGAGTAATGTTCCCCAACAGGTTACAATTTCGACCTTGCTCAAAATAACACCCCTACGGCCATCGGCCTTCGCCAAAAGAGAAGTTCGACCTCGCCCGAATTCACAGCGGGTTATAGTTTTGACCTTACTCGAAATAACATCCCTACGGCCATCGGCTATCTCCATATGAAAGGGAAGTTCGACCTCGCTCGAATTCACAACGGGTTATAATTTCGACCTTGCTCGAAATGACACCGCTACGGCCATCGTCCATCGCCATATAAAATGGAAGTTCGACCTCGCTCGAATTCACAACGGGTTATAATTTTGACTTTGCTCGAAATAACACCCCTACGGCCATCGGCCTTCGCCAAAAGAGAAGTTCGACCTCGCCCGAATTCACAGCGGGTTATAATTTCGACCTCGCTTGAAATAACAACCCTACAGCCATCATCCATCGCCATATGAAAGGGAAGTTCGACCTCGCTCGAATTCACAACGGGTTATAATTTTGACCTTGCTCGAAATAACACCCCTACGGCCATCGTCCTTCACCAAAAGAAAAGTTCGACCTCACTCGAATTCACAACGGGTTATAATTTCGACCTTGCTCAAAATAACACCCCTACAGCCATCGGCCTTCGCCAAAAGAGAAGTTCAACCTCGCTCAAATTCACAACGGGTTATAATTTTCGACCTTGCTCGAAATAACACCCCTACGGCTATCGGCCTTCGCCAAAAGAGAAGTTCGACCTCGCTCGAATTCACAACGGGTTATAATTTTGACCTTGATCGAAATAACATCCCTACGACCATCGGCCATCGCCATATGAACGGAAGGTTCGGCCTCGCTCGAATTCACAACGGGTCATAATTTTGACCTCATTTGAATATATGTCGGAAATTGACCCCACCCAAGATGGCGACTCCAAGTTCGACCTTGCTCGAATATACATGGAAAAATTGAGTTCGCCTAAATTAGTAGGTTGGAATTCAGTCTCGCTCGAGTATACAAGTCAGAACTGACTTCGCCCAAGATGGCGAATCTAAATTCGACCTCGTCCGAATTAAGTTTGGTTCCGCCTGAGTTGGCAAATTAGAAGTCGATCTCGCCCAAACCCGCAAGTTTGAGTTCGCAATCAAAAGAGTCAGGGACTCATTGCAGTGAAAATCAAAAGATACACAAATGAAGAAGAAATAACTATTTTATTCAAATGTACATGCGCGACAGCCGCAACTTACAAAGGGTCGAAATGGGCCCTTGGGAAAAGATGAAAATAAACAATGAAAGAACAAAATAAAAACTAAGTACATAGGATGCAGCAAAAGCTTCACTCCGCATCATGCCCACCTCCGTTCTCCCCATCACCATCACCATCAGAAGGGAGCTCATCCTCATTCTCAATGCCCTCCCCAGCTTTCGGAGTCGCAGGGTCATACCCACAGGCAGTGCGAGCCTCGCGTGCCTTTGTCCGAGCATCTTTCGGAGCCTCGGGTCAAAATCTGACCACCAGATGGATATCAATTAAAGGGAATGGTAACGGGTCGACCAAGCCATGGTCGTGCCCACGAGGCGTAATGGCGACGAGTATCCCAGCCACCGTCGAGGTCGAGCCGCCAGAAGGCTTACATAGCAGAACATAACGCTTAGGCGAGTCAGGAAGAGTACAGTCATGAGAGGTACGCTGGTTAAGAACCGTTGGGTAAAAGGGAAAATTTATAGTATATATAAGGAAGATAAAGCAGAAAGAATGGGGGGATTCCATTCAAAAAAAGAGAGGAGTAGTATATCAAAGAGATGAACAAGAGGAGATCCTCAACGACAAACCAACAGCCCAGATTTTGGCTACAATTTCTTGTAATCATCATTGCTGGATCAACAAAGATAGATCTCTTAGCTACCAACAACTTCCCCTCTTTTCCTTCTTTGCTCTTACAAGTATGGTATAAGCATATCAAAGATGTAAGCTTATTATTTACATTTGATGTCTGTCAATCATCTTATGGAATCTTATATAAACTTGGTCTCCTTTGATTGTAATATTCAACATGTTCATATTAAGAGTTAATTATGTTTGGCTAAGATTTACCTTTCATCCTATATTCCATCATTAATTATTTTAACTAAAAGGTTTAACACTTTTTTGGTCAACCGGTGGACAGCTTGGCTAAAGCTGCTACAAGTCTGAACAATAGAATCCTCTCTATCATGATTTTCTAATGCTGCCTGCAAATGCTAAGGGATCCTTTCACTTAGACAAATGGCAGTTACATACCATCTTTTAGGATTAGATATGATATGGCCAACTTAAAAGTTAGTTAAGTGTAAAATTTGTATAATGGAGGTGGTTAGGAATTGTATAGGGGTTATCTGACTCTCACCTCTGTTCTCGTTTTGATCCTTAGGGATGGTTTTGTGGTGCTGTATCAAAGAGGTCAGGTGATGCCGCCCTCTTCTCTATAGACTTTCTTTGATATAATACATAATACTCAGCAAGCTCTGGGTATAACTTATTTAAAATACATATATATATATATATATATATATATATATATATATATATATATATATATATATATAATATATATATATTGAATCCCCTGGACACAGCCCAAAAGCATAGCATAGTGGTCAAAGGGGTTCAAAACCTTTACAAGGTTATTTGTTAAATTATCACTGGCCACAATCTCTTTTATAATGAACCCCCTTAGCGTTAATCCTTGTGATGACCTGATAGGTCATCTCATGTTTTAGAACTAAATTCTGTGTTCCTAAGCCTTAAATGCTTCATTTTATCCTTCCTCGACTTGCGTGCATGGTTCGGATATTTTTTCGAAAGGCTTATATGTTAAAAAGTGATTAAAAAAAGAATTTTTGCCTTAAAAATTAATTTGAGTTGACTTCGGTCAATGTTTGAGTAAACAGACCTTGATCCATATTTTGATGGTCCCGGTGGGTCCGTATAGAAATATGGACCTAGGCTTATGCCCGAAATCGAATTCATAGGTCCCTAGCTCGAGTTATAAATTTTTATTGAAAATTGAAAGCCTAAAGGTTTAATGATTTCTGAGAATTGATTGATATTTGGTCTTATTGATACCGGGCCCGTATTTTGGTTCCCGATCTCGGTACAGGTCTACTATAATATTTATGACTTGTCTGTGAAATTCAGTGAGAAACGGAATTGGTTTGACGTGATTTGGACGTCCGGTTGTGAAAATAGAAGTTTTAAAGTTTCTTGAAAATTTCATTTAATTTGGTGTTCAATTCGTAGTTCTAGGTGTTATTTTGGCGACTTGATCATGCGATCAAGTTCATATAATGTTTTAGGACTTTTGTGCATGTTTGATTTGGATCCCCGAGTGCTCGGGTGTGTTTCGGATAGGCTACAGAGTGAATTGGACTTAAAAAGCATAGCTGATGCATTTTTGTTTCTGGTGTCTGTTGCAGATCTCACATTTGCGAGCCTCGCATTTTTGAAGAAACATCGCATTTGTGAGCCTGGGCATGGTATGGGGTACTCGCATTTGCGAGTAAAAAGTTCGCATTTGCGAACTTGCCAGTTCGGATTTTGCGAAGGCAGAGTCGCATTTCCGACTCAGCACTGTTGGGATTGTCTTTGCATTTGCGAAGGATGGTCCGCATTTGTAAGGGCATTAGGGTTCGCATTTGCGACCACTTTATCGCAAATGCAATCACAGGGATTCTGAGGGGAGTTCGCAATTGCAACCTTTTTCTCGCAATTGTGATGTTCGCAACTGCGAACATGACATCGTATTTGCGACATCTACAGCTAGCTGACGGATTTTTCTCTCATTCGTCAAATTTTCAAATCCTAGAACCCTAGAGGCGATTTCTCCAAGACCATTTCTTCCCCAAAACATTCATTACATTTCACAAGTATTTAACCTAAAATCTAGTGTTTTCATGGTGGAAATTTGGGGGTTTGGGTAGAATTAGGGTTTTTTGAGAAATTGGGATTTAGACCTCAAATTGGGGTCGGATTTTTGAAACAAATTACATAATCGGGCTCGGGGGTGAATGGATAATCGGTTTTTAGTCCGAATTTCGGGTTTGGACCAAGCGGGCCCGGGAGTTGACTTTCATTGACTTTTTTAATAATGACCTAAATTGAATCTTTTGCAAATGTGGGTGATTCCTAAGGCTTATTTTGAATCGTTTGGTTGGTAATTTGCTAGATATTGTTGGTTCGGAGGCTTGTTTGAAAGACAAAGTTGTGGTTGAGCTTTGAGTGGTCTTTGGAGTGAGGTAAGTGTTGTGTCTAACCTTGACTTGAGGGAATTAGGAACCCTCGGATTATGTGCTATGTGAATTTCATGTAAGCAGCGTATATGCGAGGTGACGAGTGCTTATACGCCGCTGAATTATCTGTTTTCTCGAATTTTCCATTTTTCCTTAATTATTTCCTTCCCCATCCTAACTGTTATATGCTCTAAATGTTTTCCATGCTTAACTGCTACTTGTTAATCAATATCTTCTCCTGTTAACGATGTCATTTCTTCCATAGTTCCGTGATCCCCTGCTATTTGCTTAATTGACTTACTTGAACCTTCTAATTGTCAATTGTTGGATTGAACCTTCTAGTATTGTACAAGTTCCCTTTTGGTTCAGTTTGGTATTTATCGATCATAAAGGCTTGTGGTTGAACTATTGATTTGATTGTGCTTTGAGTATTTGGTACTGATATGGTGGGATCGGGTTGCACGCCGCAGCAGGTGTAATAAGGGTGGAATAAGGGTGAATATGTACTATATGGTGGGATCGAGTTGCACCCCGCAACAGGAGGAATAAGGGTGATTTATGATACTGATATTGATATATGGTGGGATCGGGTTGCGCACCGCAATATTTATATATTATCTCTATTGTTGATGATATTACGGTGAAATAAGGGAGGATTATGTGTTGTCTGGTGGGATCGGGTTGTGCGCCGCAACAACCTATATGTTTCAATTTCTTGAGATTCGTTAGTTTGCGGTATTTTTTTACTTGAACTGTTAGAGATTTGATAATTCTGGATGACTCTGGTTTATTCTTGAGGCTGTGATTATTATTCCTAGTTGACTGTTTAATTCTGTTTAGTATTTCTATTTTCTGTCATTATTATATATACTGCGTACAGGTTGTAGTGTAAGTGACCCGCCTTAGCCTTGTCACTGCTTCGTCGAGGTTACGCTCGACACTTACCAGTACATGGGGTCGGTTGTACTGATACTACACTCTAGACTCTATGCAGATTTTGGAGTCGGTCCTAGCGGCGGCTACTAGAGAGCTCGGATCGGATGGTTGCGGAGACTTGAGGTACGGCTGCGGGCGCCTTCCCCTTTCTATTTAGCTGTGTATTTTCATTCAGACAGATTTGTATTTATTTCAGACCCTTGTATGTGTTAGGTGAAGTCCTGATTTTCTTACCATATTTGGTTTTCCTATCTCATGAAGGAAATGGCAACATATTTACCATAATAGGGTTTTTCATTTCCTAGATGGAAAATATAAGTCTTTCATATTTGGCTAGTCCTTTTGCTTGTAGGAAAAGGTTTGGATTTCTATAACCTTCCTACTTATTCGGCAGCATCCACAATGTAGCCATAGGGGGCTTGAGAGTCTTGTTTAGGGGGGAAACTTTACGGGACAAGTGTTAGTGTGTCACTTGTGTTTACCTCTTCGTGAGGTTGTTCTCTCGATATTTTGTACTCACTTTTATATAGTGGATTGCTCATCTCCGTTGTGGACGTAGGTTAGTTGACTGAACCACGTTAAATGTCTGTGTCTCTTTTGGTTGATTTCTCCTATGTTGTTTGATTTATCGTTGTTCAAGGTTTTCTTTGCTAGTTTTCGCATGACACCTGATTATTTTAGTCCTAACAAGTGGTATCAGAGCGAGGTTCAAGACAGGTTCATCTTGGCGGGTTTAGTTCAAGCCGCAACCAATTTGACGGTAATCATGACTTTTGTCCGAGAATTTTGACCGGAGTGCTACACACAATGAGACAAACTTTGTGGTGGAGATTTGGAGACCAAGTAAACCGGCTCATGACTCGCGAGACCAAGTAACCTAGGCTCTGATACCAACTTGTCACGACCCCAACCCCGGTCGTGATGGCGCCCAACACACTGCTAGGCAAGCCCGACCAATTTAACAACCTTAACCCTTTTTATGCAATTCATGATTCAATTAACACACATAATTACTAAGTCATAATACTGAAACTCTGAAATATAGTTAAAACATGCGAAAAACCCAAGTAGAAATACTACTACTACACAACCCGAAAAATCCGGTGTCACAAGTCTGAGCCTCTAATACACGGGTGTCAACCTACTACATATTGCTCTAGAGAAATGCGGAAATAAAGCAAATAGGTTAGATGGGAAGATCAGGACTGCGAACGTCATGCAGCTACCTTGATGCTCCCAGATATGACGCTCGGCAGAGAAATCCTCACTCAGCCTCAGTGGGTGCACCTAGATCTGCACACAAGGTACAGGGAGTAATGTGAGCACTTCCAACCCAGAGAGTAATAAACATAAATAAAGGCTGAGAGTAAGAAATCCTGGATAGGCACAATGTAAGCTATAATTACAGCAGTTCAATCCAGATAATATTAACTCAATAAACCAATGAAAACAATGATACTGCAACAGATAAGTAAATGAATGACAATCAACTAAGAAATGCAACAACTAGTACGGTACTCTCTAGTACCCGCTGCGGCGTGCAGCCCGCTCCATTTATTTATCGTCGACGGTGCTCACTGGGGGTGTGCAGACTCCGGGAGGGGCCCCTTACGGCCCAGGCGCAATATCAAGCCATCTCGTGGCATCCATTAGGCCCTAAGCCTCATATCAATATCAATATAATACTGTTGCGGCGCGCAGCCCGATCCCATACTCAGTCGAGAATCATATAAGCCCCTCGGGCACAATAATATAGAAATGTTCAGCCCAAACTTCATTAGAAATATTATTTAGGTTCCATGTTTGAGGAAAAAATTGGCTGAGTTGCAAAAACAGTGTCAAATACTAGGACTGAGTTCAATTATATGTAAAAAGGGTAAGAAACCAGCAAGAGCAATCCCTGAAGGATTCAATCAGTTGGCACGAGGCTCAATTATGACAATTAATCCATTTTTATAAGGATATCTACTAAGCTTCAATCAATTAGGTAGTAATTTTATAAAGCGGGACGGACCATGTCACAATCCCCGACGGTGCTCTACCCCACGCCCGTTATCCGGCGTACAAGTCACCTCAACATAGAACTACGATGTGAAAATTCGGGGTTTCAAACTCTCAACACAGCATTTACATCTATTACTAACCTCAAGCCGGCCAAAATCCTAGCTAGCTATGCCCTTGCCTCTCAAATCGACCTCCTCGTGCGTCGAATCTGACCAAAACCGCAACGAATACGTCACATTATGCTATAGGATCAATACCCAATCGAAAACAATCGGAAAATAGCGAAAATCTCGAAATTAGCAAAACCCGAGCCCCGGGCCCATTTCTCGAAAATCAAAAAATTACTCCTTATCTCGCCACGAGTCTATACATATAAAGATTACCAAAATCAGAGTCCAAATGACCCCTCAAATCCCCATTCTTAACTCTCTTAAGTTCGAGCCCTAACCTCCATTCTAACCCCTTAATTCCTTAGTTTTTCAGTCTAAATTCATGTAATAATAACTTAGAATCGTGTTTTAGACTCAGAAATCCTTACATCAAAGAAGTCCCTTGATTTCTCTCTTCCAACTCGCCCAAATTCTCCAAGTCCGAAGTGAAAAATATGAAACCCTTTGAAATTTCGCGACGGAGAAATTAAATAACACTGACCAGTCATTTCCGCATCTGCGGCTCCTTAGCCGCATCTGCGACTCCCGCTTCTGCGGTCAGTGCACCGCTTCTATGGATATTTCCGCTTCTGCGGTTATATTTTCGCACTTGCGCCTTCCGCTTCTGCGGACAAAACACCGCATTTGCGGTTTCCCCAAAATTCTCCAAACTCCGCATCTGCGGTCAGCCACTCCGCACCTGCGATACCTTCCGCTTCTGCGGCTCACATATCGCGTCTGGGGTACCGCTTCTGCGGTCCCATTTCCGCAGAAGCGAAAATACCGGAAGCAGCAGTGATTTTTGATCCTTACAAGTCCAAACTTCCCGTCAGCCATCCGAAATCACCCCGAGGCCCCCGGGACCTCAACCAAAAGCACCACCCCATCCTATAACATCATTCAAACTTGTTCCAATCATCAAAACACCTCAAACAACACCAAAACCATCAATTCACATCGGATTCAAGCCTAAGTTCTTCTAACACTTCCGAAACACGCATTAGATCAAAAACCCAACCAAATCACCTCCGAATAACCTGAAATTTTGCACACGCATCCCAAATCACCTAACGAAGCTGCAGCAACTCTCGGAATTCCATTCCGACCCTCGGATCAAAATCTCACCTATCAACCGGAATTCGCCAAAATACTAACTTCGCCAATTCAAGCCTAATTCTACACCGGACCTCCAAAATCACTTCCGATCACACTCCTAAGTCACAAATCATCCCCCGAAGCAAACCGAATCGTCGGAATCCACATCCGAGCCCTCTAACTCATAGGTCAACATCCGGTTGACTTTTCCAAAACAAGCCTTCCTTAAAGAGACTAAGTGTCTCATTTCCTTCCAAAAATCAACCCAATTCAACTCGTTCACACAAGACACTGATAGAGAAGCATAACGAAGCAGGAAATGGGGGAAACGGAGCGGTTCTCACGAGACGACGGGTCGGGTCGTCACATCCTCCCCAACTTAAACAAACGCTCGTCCTCGAGCGTACCCAGAGTTGTACTAGAAGCCAACCAATAGCTGAATGACCTTACCAAGCATATACCCGGGAGTGATCCCACATCACCCAATCTCGCATAGGTCCGATAACACAACATAGCTGAAATTTCACAATCCATCTAGTCCATAAACCATAGAACCACATTGCACTTTCCGAAATCATACACAAGATCAGAACCTCACATCTATTCTCAGAATAAGCCCGAACCAGCTGTAATAAACCCATACCTGCAGCCTCAGGTGCAATCATATGATATACTACATAACCCAAACACTCGAAACGATAACTTCTATTCATAGCAGTTGCCCACAACACCCGGTAGAAAACCTCTTATCAACTAAGGTCTTATTCCAAATATTTCATATACTGCCAACGATAAATGAAACACACAATAAACCGTAACCATTTCTCAGATCAACCATTCATGAAGCCACTTCCCTTTTGACTAATACCACAGCAGATTCCGAGCCGAACCTCGATGTTATCCTTCCAACAAGCTAAAATCAAATCCGTTCATATTCATTAGTGACCCCAACGATCACCTCGAATCCAACACACCACTCTGGTGATATGACACCTCAATACAGGCCTAAGCCACAACTTGCATAATACGCGCACCAATAAGAAACGGTCTGAACATACTCAAATCATGAAAAACGACTCTAACGAAAGAGTTGTACCTCAAGCTCATCCGTACCATCACAACACAAGGCTGAGACCCCGTCTCACATCATAGAAATAGAACACTTGAATCTACCCCGGAAGGTCATATCTCCACGTGGCCTCGCTACAATGCGCAATCCTATCGAAACACTGTTACACATGAAACACCTCAAGTCACTATGCTCAAAATCGACAGCCACGCACAATTTGATGTCTGGAACCAAAGCAATTCATTACACCCACGGTGAAAAAAATAACATACGCCACGCAACCCGATAGGTCATAACCAATTCTCCATTTACCGAGCAACACCCAATTACTCTTCCCGCTCGACTTTCACTATGAATCCCCAATAGAACCGCACCACATGTGCCCATAACCAACAAATCATAACGTCTCACAACACCGAAAAGCAACTCATAGCTCTCCTCATATCACTAACAAGCTCAATAACGATCAAATCAACCTATCCCTCAACAATACAATTCGGGGCCAACCAAGCCAACTCAAGCTAAACACGTATCCACATCGGCCTACCAACGACTTCATTACCAAGAAAGCCTGAAGCTGCTCCTTCCATTACTATAACTCCTGCCGGATCCGTACGATACGGTGCCCGGCACCAAATCAATATCAAAATCCACAACCTCGCCCGGCGACATGCCCGGCCACAAGAAACGCATCCGAAAAGTCCCTTAACACCGGAACGGAACCAATGGTAGGAACCTATCACGACCAGGATTTCCCACCCACGGGAGTCGTGATGGCGTCTACTCATAGAAGCTAGGCAAGCCAAATTTTACTTACTGTTCGATTAAACACCTGTTCCTTTTTAATAACTAACAGCATTAAAATAAAGCAAGGGAATTAAAATCATAAGCGGAAGTCTCAAATTTAGATAGTTGAATAAAATACGGAATTCCAACATGTATCTCTACCCAAGAACTAGAGTCACATACACACGAACATCTAAGAAGTACTAAATACAAGGTCTGAAAGAAACATAAATCCGTTTATCTCGAGTACAATGAGATGACAGTCTAATGTAAAGATAGAGGAGACGTCGGGCCTGCGGACGCCTGCAAGGGTACCTCGGTGTCTCGATGGACCTAAAGCCTGCTCCCGAGCTAAAACTGTTGCTGCTGCTCGAAGCTTGGACCTGCGCAAATAGCACAGAGTGTAGCATCAGCACAACCGACCCCATGTGCCGGTAAGTGTCTAGCCTAACCCCGGCGAAGTAGTGACGAGGCTAGACCAGACTACCACATAAACCTGTGCAATTTCATATATATATATATATATACAGGAATCGAAATACANTATATATATATATATATATATATATATATATATATATATATATATATATATATATATATACAGCGGAATAGAAATACAAAACAGATAAACAATATGGGAGGGGAAACATGCTGTGGGGAGTATAATAATTTCCAAATAAGAGTCGTCCAGTAACATAGGAAAACAACACAACTCAATAATATGTAATGAAACGGAAATCAACAAGTGCACGGCATCACCCTTCGTGCTTTTACTCTCATCCTCACCAAGCAATAGTAGATCAAACGTGCACGACATCACCCTTCGTGCTTTTACTCTCATACCTCACATAATACCAATAGAATCGGCACGGAATGGCACATCGTGCGGCACGGCATCACCCTTCGTGCTTTACTCTCTTTTCCTCATTCCTCACAAGTAGCAAACAATGCACGGCATCACCCTTCGTGCTTTAACACTCTTCCTCACCAAAATCAACAATCACAAACAAGGGCAAGGGAAATAATAAAATAATAATGGAAATCCCAGCAAGGAAATACAAGCAAACAATTAAAAACCCGGCAAGGGCACAACATCAATAATCAACTACGTCCCGGCAAGGGAAATAAATCATTAACTCTTTCTCTTCCTTTCACTTTCATCTCATAGTTCACATTATCACTTGAGCCAATGCTCCACGAAGTTTCAAGATCACAATTTCGTTCGCAAGGCCTTTACAACATATAGAAGTCATCAATTAAGCATGGAAGGCATATCAACAACCAATCTATTCGCAAAATAAGGACTCACGGTCATGCTAGACACCAATGTATAGATACTCGTCACCATGCCTATACATCGTACTCGACTAGGGGTGGCAAAATGGTTCAAAGAAAATAGTTAACCACCCATATTATCCACTAAAAAATAGGTTGGATAATGAACTTTTTAAAAACAGGTCAAATATGGATAAGAACCATATTATCCATTTAGAAAATGGATAACCAATGAGTAACCAATGGATAACCAATGGATCTAACTTTCACATTTGCAAAATCTCAAATTGGGAGTTCCTCAAGTTAGGGAGATTAAGAATTCTCCCAAAAGTGATCATATATAAGAAGTCATGGATAATATGGGTAACCCATATTATCCGCCGGTTAACCCATTTTGTATCCGTATTAAATATGGGTCGGGTCGGATAATTGATCCATTTTTTCATTACCCGTTTTCGACCCGAACCATATCCGACCAGACCCGCCCGCTTGCCACTCCTATACTCGACAATCAGCAAGTATCAAATAAGACTCAACTCCTATTCCCTCAAGCTAGGGTTAAACCAAACACTTACCTCAACTTCCACGGCCAAATCAATCCACAACAACCGCTTTTCCTCTCGAATTCGGCTCCAACACAATCAAATCTATACAATAATGACTTCATAATATCAATATATGCTAAACAAATCAAACCCAATGTCTAATTATAGATTTCCAAGCTTTCTTTCCAAAAATTCCAAAATCGACCCCGGGCCCGCTTGGTCAAAACACGAGGTCCGGACCAAATTCACATCACCCATTCCCCCACGAGCCCGAAAATACAATTTGTTTTCAAATCCGACCCCAAAACGAGGTCTAAATCAAGAAAAGGTAAAAAGCCCTAACTCTACCCAATTTCTACACTAAATTACATGATTTAAGCTTGGGAATTCAATAAATGATGATGGAAAATGAAGAAGACGGGTTAAACAATACTTACCCAAGAAGCCTTGGTGAAGAAATGCTCTAAAAGTCGCCTAGAAGCTTTGGAGAAGAAAGGGTTCGAGTGTTTGATGAAAAATTCCCATAGCTACTGTTTTCTGAAATTAAAATTTAACTGGGCAAAATTGCCCTTCGCGTTCGCGGGAAGAGAATCGTATTCGCGAAGGGTAACTGGCCAGGGCATCGCGTTCGCGAGAAGGATAACGCGAACGCATAGAAGAAATACTGGGGGTCCCAGGTCTGGTCTATGCGAACGCGGAAGGTGAAACGCGAACGCGATGAAGGAATTTGCTGGGGTCCAGGAAATTGGCCTACGCGAACGCGTGAGACCACACGCGAACGTGATGAAGTAGGCTACGAACTTACGCGATCGCAAGAGCTGGGTCACGAACGCGAAGGAAGGGAAATTAAGGCATCGCGAATGCGGGAGACAAGGCGCGAACGCGAAGAAGGAAATGCCTGGGCACCTGTTGCAGAATTTCTGCAACTTTTCTAAGTTCTAAAACTTCCCGGAACACCTCCGAAACACTCCCGAGCCCTCGGGGCTCCTAACCAAACACATACACTAACTCAACAATATCTTACGAACTTAACCGTGCGATCAAATCGCCAAAATAACATCAAAATCAATGAATCAAACCTCAGAATCGCTAGTTTTTCTTCAAACTTCATAAACTTTCAAATTTAGAGTTTTAGGTCTGAAACACGTCAAACGGCGTCCGATTTCAACCAAACTTCACATAAATATCTTAAATCACATATAAGACCTGTACCGGGTGCCGGAACCAAAATACGGGCCCGATACCAACACGTTCTAATCGATTTTCATTTCAATTTTTCTTAATAATTTTAGAAAAACAATTTTACTCAAAAATTCATTTCTCGGGCTTGAGACCTCGGAATTCGATTCCGGGCATACGTCCGAGTCCCATATTTTTCTACGGACCCTTCGGGACCGTCAAATCACGGGTCCGGGTCCGTTTACCCAAAATGTTGACCAAAGTCAAACTTATTCATTTTAATACCAAATTTTAGCATTTTTCACAGAATTTCACATTTAGGCTTTCCGGTTATGCACCCGGACTGCGCACGCAAACCGAGGCAACCTTAAATGAGGTTTTCGAGGCCTCAGGAGCACGGAATGAGAAAGATAACAGGTGATGACCCATTTGGGTCATCACAGAACCTCTGCACTGACATCCATCACGAAGGCCCAATTAAGAAAAGCAATCCTTCCCAGCCGTCCGCTGGGTCTTTGAAATATAAACCACTCTGCAAGAACATAATCCAATGCACCTCGCCACTTAACCCGTGGCATTTCCGGCATAGCCCGTAGCGCTATAGTTCAGAATCACCTAACACTAAGACAACCAGCCTGAAGTTCAACATCACATCCAAAATCTAACATACCAGCAAATAAAGATCCACTCGAGCCTCCAAATCCCGATTGCCGCTAAACGGTGCCGAATACATACGATCCACAACCACGACATAGCCTGTACATGAGAACTCCCAGTCTCCAACTCCATATAGCACACGAATCATCATACCTGATCCCAATTTGCCGTCCGAACGCATACCATACCTTAAATACCCCATCACTCCACGATAGATACTTTAAAATTTCATGTGCCACCAAGCAAACCCGAATACCACCAGTTGATCCAACAAGAAAATGCCGCAATACTACCGAAGTATCATCAGTTTAATCACATTACCCTTTTTCTGAGATATATACTCTCGTAAAATCGCTTCCAATCAGCAACACCATTTCCTTGATTATCTGAGGCTACACGTTGCCTAAGAGTTTTATGAACTTCTTTTCAGAACTGAACTGAAACCTCGCACACGCAAATCTCGATCCTCCACAACATACCGCATATACCATACCATCCAAGGATAGCAGGAAAACTTTTATCTCCCTTCCGAGCCACAGACATCTACGCACTCAACTAGTCAAGAACTTCCATTGATCCCATCTAGAAGAAAAATCATTACACATTCCATGTCTCTCATATTTGTAGAAAATGCACCTCTTCAACCACAGTAGAAATCAACAAGAACTCTCTCAATTTTGTTTGCATAAATTAAACTGCCAGGACAGAATCCTTATAACTCGACTAAGCTAAGCAAGCCATCAAAACCCAAGAGCATTGCTGCAAACCCAATACATTTGTGGTCGAACCTATACACGTGCCAAAAGTAAGCATGGATAATGTTAAAAATATATCATTCAAACTCACCCTGTCAATTTAAAATCCAAAATGTCTAAATTTTAAACTTACCATAGAGTAACATCGAATCTTTAAACTCCTTTAACATATTTTGTCTAAGTTACCACGCCCTCGAACATGTATTGAAGGGATTCAGTTGAATCTCTCAAGAAATTACTGTGCAAATATGGTAAAATAATAGGGGAATTTTTTGTGTTGTAATAAAGATGGTTCAAAAATTGTTTTAATTATTAGTACGTAGATCTGAATGTCAGGTACCTCGCATCTTTTGAATCCCTCAATGAAATTTCTTGCTCTAACACTACTTTGTCGACTAATGTCAACCTTCCATGAATGATATATTTTGAGACTTATAAAAAGGATTCCTTGGATAAAGGATCTGACAAAAGGAAAATAAAAAAATCTAACATGTACTTTTAACATAACAGTTACTTCCAAAGATATTGAGATCCCTAAACTAATAATCTATACTGTATTAAAAGCACGAAGGCCATTAGCGAAATATCATTCGCCTTTTTTATCCCTTAAAAATAAATTTCACACTAGATAAAATAGTCATTTATTTATTTTTCTAAAATTTAGGAATTTGAAATCAATTAAAATTGTACATATTATATCTTTCTTTATTTGAAATTATATGTAATTAGTCCTAATATATAGGACTCACGCATACTATGACTCAAAAAAATATTTCCTTTTTTTAGAAAATAGACTTAAGTTTTAAACGATTGCAATTTGCTTCGTTGACTAATAAAATATCTTCATTTATTTATGTCTTAATTTTAATAGAAAACATATCCAATTTTATATAAACTCAATTGCAAACGAAACGACATTAAGTTTTTCTCGAATTATTCCAACAAATGACAACATTCTACATTGTTTTTATAAGTTAAACTATTTATTATAAAATATTCAACATTATTCATATAAACTTTACATTGTACTTATCAATTTTTTATGACCTATAAGACAGCATTTTCATTCCCAAAAGACTAAAAGAATTAACTTTTGCTATTTACTTTATTAAATAAATCTTAATAAAAGTATTTTTATGTTATTGGTTTGTTTTCATATATATCATGAAATAATAATAATTGTTATAATATATTTAAGTAGAAGTCCTCGTAATTCACAATAAGCTATCTGAGTACTTCTACGATCAATATTTTTCTCATTACTAAGTTAGCTGGGATCACCATTCATTTTTATCATGTAGAAAACTCAAATATTTGTAAAGAGAAATATTCTACTTAAAAAGGAAAAGCTTTTGTTATGGGAAAACTTAGTTGATTACCAAACGAAATTATGGACTTTCTTTACCCCTTTTTATCTATATTTTGAATTGTAGAAATATCGTGTTTTTACTTTGAACATAATTTAATTTCTTCTTAGAAAGTGCCAAGCTTATTTTTAATTCCATATAAGAAAAGAACCATCTTTACTTCTTTATAAAATTATTTTGATGTGAATTATTTACAAAAGTAAGAATATTATAATTCAAAATATACATAGTATATAATAATAAAACTATTTTTAATGTGAATTATTTACAAAGGTAAGAATATTATAAGTCAAAATATACATAGTATATAATAATAAAATTATTTTATAGTGAATGGAGTCAGAGGTAAAACTAAAACATATTCTTAGTTTGAATATTAAAGTTAAGTTCAAAAAGGTATTTGAAATCACGTTTTGACTTACCTTTTAAAGTTGTTTCCTAAAAAAAAATTAAGAGCTATAGACAAACTGAAATGTTGTTGCAAGCATTNTCTTCCAAGAACACCAAAATTTTTCTACCTACTAAGACACAATATCCAGACGTAGAACGTCTTATCAGAAGGTGAGAATGGAGCAAATTCAATGGGACGGGTTTCCACTTCTTGTGCTCATAATCATACATGAATTTGATCATGGCAAGACATAAAAATTTTACCACTTCAGGTAGTTATAATTTCTTACTAACTCCATTAGAGTTATAATCAAATTTTGTTGTCTTGCTTGTATATAAAATCAAAGTATAGAATAAAAGAGAAAAATACGGTAAAATACTTACCTTAAATCCAGAATTTAATCATGAATGAAGTTCATGGAATAATTGACAATCATTATGCTCAATCCCAAAGCTTCTACTCAATTGGTTAGAGTCTCGTGCTGATAACGTGTTATAACACAATAAATGAAGAACAAGAGTATTGCGGAGAAAAATAGAGAGAGAGAGAATTCTTATTGATATTGGATGAATTACAATAGAATAGAACCTTCTATTTATAGGGAGAGGGTGACTTAGCCACCAAGCAATGTACCCTAGAATCTCTCTAAATATAGACATTCACCATAAATACAATTCTATTTATAACAATGTCTTAATTTTAATAGAAAACATATCCAATTTTTAGACAAACTCAATTGTAAATGAAACGACATTATGTTTTTCTCCAAAAATTCCAACAAATGACAACATTCTACATTGTTTCTATAAGTTAAACTATTTATTATAAAATATTCAACATTATTCATTTATAAACTTTACATTGTCACTTATCAAATTTTTATGAGCTATAAGACAACATTTTCATTCCCAAAAGACTAAAAGAATTAATTTTTGCTATTTATTTTATTAAACAGATCTTAATAAAAGTATTTTTATGTTATTGTTTTGTTTTCATATATATTATGAAATAATAATAATTTTTATAATATATTTAAATAAAAGTCCTCGTAATTCACAATAAGCTATCTGAATACTTCTATGATCAATATTTCTCTCATTACTGAGCTAGCTGGGATTACCATTCATTTTTATCAAACTTGCAAAAAACTCAAATATTTCAAAATAGAAATATTCTACATAAAAAGGAAAAACTTTTGTTATGGGAAAACTTAGTTGATTACCAAAGAAAATTATGGACTTTGTTTACCCCTTTTTATCTATATTTTGAATTGTAGAAATGTCGTATTTTTATTTTGAACATAATTTAATTTCTTCTTAGAAAGTGCCAAGTTTATTTTTAATTTCATATAAGAAAACAACCATCTTTACTTCTATATAAAATTATTTTTAATGTGAATTATTTACAAAAGTAAGAATATTATAATTCAAAATATACATAGTATATAATAATAAAACTATTTTTAATGTGAATTATTTACAAAAGTAAGAATATTATAAGTCAAAATATACATAGTATATAATAATAAAATTATTTTATAGTGAATGGAGTCAGAGGTAAAACTAAAACATATTCTTAGTTTGAATATTAAAGTTAAGTTCAAAAAGGTATTTGAAATCACGTTTTGACTTACCTTTTAAAGTTGTTTCCTAAAAAAAAATTAAGAGCTATAGACAAACTGAAATGTTGTTGCAAGCATTGTTAATACAAATTAATATATTATGCTTACTTTGCCTGAACTTCTAAACTAAAAATAAAATTCTGAATTACTATAAGACATATGAAGACTTCGACGCCCTATTTTGTTTTTTTTAATAGAATTAGCTAAACAAAACTAATATTTATTATTTTTAGGAAATCACATTATTTCATCTAATTTTTTATAATTCAAGATATTTGTTTAATAATATTCATGTGATAAAACTTTTTACTCATGATATGGGTACACGCGTAAAGCGCGTACTCTAAAACTAGTACTATATTAAAACCACGAAACTCCTTAGCGAGACGTCGTTCGCCTTTTTTATTCTTTTAAAATTGAGTTCATATTAGATAAAATAGTCATTTGATTATTTTCCTAATATTTAGGACATAGTCATTTAATAATTTTCCTAGTACTTAGGACTTTAATTAATTCCTAATATTTAGGACTTCTAACTCAACTAAATGTTTTATACTGAAACTTTTCTTATTTTAATTAAGTAATATGCCATATTTGCAACCATAAAAAATAAAAAAATAAAAAAGTAATAACACATACACATAAAAGCACATTTTTTGGTTTAGAAGCTTTTAATTCTTTTGCAAAACACCTTAGTTTCAAGACACGTAGGAGAATTTTTTTTTTTTTTTAAAAACTATAAATAGGGAAACAAAGACTGATTAAAAAGGGATGTTTCATAACTAACAAACCTAAAAAAAACGAATGCAAACTCCCATTAGGATAATTTCAAACAATTTGTATTCTTTTTAGGTTTAGGAGTCTTTTTTCTTTTGTTAGATTTTTTTTACAGATTAATTCTTTGGAAATTCAGTCTTATAGAAATAATTATGTAACGGAATTTATCATTATGTGCTTCTAATAAAGCTACTAAAAAATTAACAAATAATTCAGTACTCTAATTCATTACTAAAAAAATATTAATTAATTATTAGGTTAATCACTAACACTCATTAGTAAATAATAAGTTTCATAGTCCACATATATGAAAATATAGTTGTCAAATGAATAATGTAAAAAACAAGAATTTATCATTTTCAGGAATTTATATTTTTAAAATTTTTATTTTATAATGCAAACATGTTATTTATGACGGAACAGCAGGAAGAGCAAGCAAAAGGAAAACGAGATAAAAAAGGAAAAAGGATGCGTATGGAGAGTATTTGGTTGAGATCTCCTTATGTAGTTTATAAGAAAAAGCAAAGGGGGCAAGATTGGATAGTAGGAAAGAATAGAAGAAGGTGTCCCTTCCATTATGTTTATCAAGACATCGGATTGATCCAATGATTTAAAGAGTGGTTGGAGATGGATGCCAGTGAATATGTTTCCAATCGATTCAGATTAGTTGGACTTGATATTCCAAAATCATTCTTTACCGAGCTTATGGATCCTGACTCTGATCTTGCGGATGAAGTAAGTTATTAAGTTTGTTTTTTGAATTGGTTTTCAACTGTATTTCCCAAAAGTTCAGCTTATTTTTTGTAGTATAGCTTTATTCATAGTAAACTGCTGAAGTTTTTTAGCTTATTTGCTAAAACTGAATATGCTTAAGTTTTTGTCATGTTGTTTTGTAGTTGTGTAATGTGTTTTTTCTAAACTTCATAGTGGTAATTTCACATGTTATCATTTGTCGTTGTCCATTTGCAGCATATTGATGTGGGCGTATATTACTTGCGCAAAAAATATTGCTATCACCTTCCACGTTATACAAAATCAAGATGTGCAGTAGCAGATTTACTTTTCGATCAGTATATGACTATCCTGGATAGTATTCATCCTTTAGAAGAAAAGTTGAAGATAATTGACAAAAGGAAGCAAAAAAGAATGGAGGTTCTTAAGAGCAAATCAAAGAGAAAGAGGATATCCAAAGAACAACTTGAAGAAGAAGAAGAAGAAGAAGAAGAAGAAGAAGCGGCTATTAAGCCACTTACGAACTTTTGTTGGTATGAGGAAGAATCAACGAATGAAAAGGTGGCCAACTACGTAAAAGGCCTCGACCTTTCCTGTGGTATCTCATGGGCATCTGCCAAAAAAGTATTCTTTCCATTTCGACTTAAGCCAAGGGAGGGCTAGATATCTACGCACTACTTTTTTGGAATTCTGGACTTTAAAGATAAATTTATATATGTGTATGATTCCATGGGCAATGCAACATACAAGCGTGCGATTGAACATGTCAAAATTTATGCTCGGTTGATTCCACATTGTCTCAAATTTTTACTTTTGTGATCTAATTTTCTTAATCTCTAACGCTCTTTTTATGGAATAAATTTATGTACCCTAAGATATTGTTTATTGAAAAATAATTTTACTCATATGATGAATTTAAAAACTAATTACAATGCATTCTTTGCTAAATAGTTAATTGAAGTTTTGATTATTTGGTTTNAATAACTTATGTTTTGTTTGTTTTTCAAAAGCAACTTTTTTTCCTCTAAAAGCTTAGGCCAAAAAAATCAAATTGACCAAAAAAAGCACTCTTGGTCTAAAACGAAGCTCGGCCAAACATGCTATTAGTGCGAGGGTCTTATGTTCATTCCGAAAACCAAAAGTATGCATCTGTAGCTATTAGAAAACAAAGTGGACTTATTTGCAATTTATTAAAAAAGTTAAGAAAAAAAGAAGGCAGAATAGCCTAAATGACACTTATACTTGTGCCTCTTTGTCATCCCGGTCCCCAAACTTGATGAAGTTTCATCTAGACACCTCTACTCGTTCAAAAGTAATATTTTAAACCCCTCTGACCATTGACCAAGTCTATGTGGCAACTTAATCGCTGAACTGGACAAAATCGTGTATTTCACGCATATAAGGAGCGTGAACGTAAAAATTTTATGATTAAAATAAGGAAAAAAGAAAAAAAATTCAAAAAATCAAATTAGAAAAGAAAGAAAAGGCCAAATAGGTGATTTTTCTCTTTCTCTTATGTTCTGTCGCCCACCAAGGACGCCCCCCCCCCCCCCTCTCTGTCTCCCTCCCTTCTTCACTTAGCTCCTCTTCCCCCATTTTAATCCAAAACCCACAACAACGGTACCCTCCCCACCATATCTTCATCAAAACAATGACATCCCTCATCGCTATAGATCCAAAACATGTACCAGATTTGCATCAATTTTTGGGGAGTTTTTTTTCTTACACCCCATTCCCTACTTTGAAAGATAGCCTTTGCAAAGAAAAGAAATAGAAATAATGAAAGAAGATCGCCGGTGAAACCTATTTTCTAGTTTTCTTGTAGTGAAATTTCAAAAAGTTTTGGGTGATGTTGGTCTTCCGGGTGGTCATTATTGATGGCCGGTTTAGCTTTTGGTGGTTGATTGGTGATGCTATGGTGGAATGTTGGCTGTGAAGAAGCTTTGTAGGTGAAGGATGGTCAAAGAGGGGTCGCACACAGTGATGGTTAGGAGATTTTTAAAATTTGTGAATGGAGAATAAAAATGGTGAGGGAGGAGGAAGATGGAGTAAATGGTGTACTATATACATGATTTTTTTAAAAGTTCTATATTCACTATATAGGTACACGCGCAAAACACGTACCCTAAGACTAGTTATATATTATGTACAAAGGATTGCACACTAGAATAAAATAAAGCAAGTAGAATAAATTAATTAAAGGGCATGCATCAATATTCTTTTTATATTAATCATAGAGAATTTTAGTTGAGGCACGTTTGTTTTTTCTTTTTCAGTTGAGCGACATTTTGAATATAGCAAATACATTATAATCCTCCTTCCCTACGGGGCCTAGGGCTGCTTATCGGGCGGACTGGGCGGTTATTTATTCTTAGCGGTTTGGTTTATCGGTTCAGATTTAAAATGTATTAATCCACTAGCCACCCGATAAGATATCGGGCGGATTGGTATCGATTTAGCTCTTATCGGGCGGTTTATCGGCCTAATTCAATCTATATTCAATCAGAATTACTAGAAAATATGCACCTACAAACGAAGTACTAATTCAGAACCCATATGGGAGTGTTAATCCATGTCTGGCAGTAGCTCCCTTACAAATTGAAAACTCGCTTAGTTCATGTTTACGACTAAGATTTCAGGCGCATCACCTTTCATCGGGTGTCCGTAATATTCATTGTTCGTGCCTGAAAAAGACATCTCTACGCCCTCACCTATATAGTATAACTGATGCATTGGCTAACTTATCTTGTCCAGTTCTGTGTTGTTGCATCCTTTATGCATTATGCCTGAGAAAGACTTGTTTATAATGTAATACTACTTCATCTGTATGAGCATTCCAAAACATTTGTATGCGTTGAATTTGATTCTGAACTTTCTACCTTTTGTAAAGTAAATAACAAGAATTATGTTACATATTTTCATAATTCTGATTATTTAGGAATTAGGCGTTAGAACTTAGAGATAGAGTACTGGAAGAGTGGAAGACTGAAGTGGAAGGGTTTTTGATATTTAATATATATATATTCTTAACGGATTATCCGTTAAGAAAATTGAATAATTCGCCCCTAAACCGATAAGCCGTTAATGAAAAAATTTCAATCCGTTCCCCGTCCGTTAAACCGTTAACCCGATACCAAAAAGCCATTAAGCTTCGGTTTCTGTTCGATTTTGAACACCCCTAACAGGACCTCCGATAAAACTGGAACGAATATTAAAATCCTCAGGCATTTTTTGTTTTTTGATATGTGGACAAATAAAAATAGAGTTTAAGTTATATACATGAATAGTGTAAATTCACACTGCTGATATGTAGTATTTTGAAAAAGAAAAAAATAACATTACTTCCTTCATTGATCCTATTTATTTGTCAGTCTAACCTTGTGTATACCTTTTAAGAAAACATTAATAATAGGAATTAGTATTTTATTAGATTGACCTAATTTATTCTTTAGTCTCTCAAGCTTCTTACTTCTTTTTAGAACATACAATAGAGTAGTGGGTAAATTGAACTGAGTAATTGTTCTCGATTTTCTAAAACAACAAATATTTTGGAACAACTACTTATAGTTTAAATAAAGTAGAAAAAATAATCAGAGGAGATACAAATATATACCACTCTATGTGATAATAATCCCGAAATTACTAATCCTATACTAATCCGGTGATTAGTATAGGATATTAATGATAGGCTATAATTACGTATTTTAGTCGCTTATTACACTCTAATTTACTGCACTTTAATTGAGTTTGAGCTTTAATCGCTAGTGTTTTGCACTAATTTTGTGTTTATGCCTTGTAGGAGTGATTCCGATCTATGTAGATGTTATGAGATGAATTCAAGTTATTATGGAGCTTTGAAGTCTGAGTAAAAGCCCAAGGATTAAGTTGGGATCGTGTTCGGAGATCAACGGATGATAGGGCAAAGAAACGAAGAATCGAGCAGGCATATTGCATATTGTCTAGTAAAATACACATAACTTTTCGCTCAGAACTTTGTTTGGGCTGCACAATATATTTTCGAACTCTAATTCAAAGGTCTACAACTTTTATGTCTTACGTTTTTTTTCAAATTCTCAACAGAACAGGGTGAAAAGTGCGCGGCCGCACACTGACCACGCATATGGGGCAGAAAGTGTGAAATGTGCGCGGCCAAGTGCGCGGGCACACTTCCGGGTGCGTGGCCGCGCATATCATGTCCGGAAAAAGTGTCCTTTTTCGCGTAGGAGAAGGTATAATTATGTGGGCCCGACCCTACTTGGTATATATACATGGGAAAACTGTATTTTGAGGACTTTAGACATAATTTAGACCTAAGGAGACGAGAGATTCAACCTAAGGAGGCAAGAACACACTAGGAGCAAGGCGGAGGATTCTTTTACGAGTTTTTCACTTCCTTCTTCCTATTCCATTACTGGTTATGAATTCTAGTATTGTAGTTATGCATACTATTATGAATAGCTAATTTGTTGTCTAGGATTTTGATGGAACCTATTAGACGATGATTTTCCTGTTACGTTAATATAGATTTGCTGTAGCTTTTTCTCTATTTGTTCAACTACGTTATTATTGTGATTGGTTGAAGATCTCTCAATCGACTGTGCCTATTTAGTGTGTATTACTCGGGAGAGAGTGCATGTTTAGATAGTTGTTGAACAACATCAATCCTAACGTATGTGAGGGATCAATACGGAGGGTTTAAAGGTGGGATTAGGGATAATGAAATCTTGGTGCGATCCGAGTGAGCCGTACTTAATGCCACCTAGCGTAATTCGGGAGAATATATCTAGTAATTGTGGTAGTTACTCGGGAGAGAATTACGACACTCAGAGCGCTCATGATCGGTAGATAAGACTTAGGCAAATTTATAAAAAAACGTAGCGAAAAGGATTCCAATAATAGGGGAAATCATAACTCTAGACCTCCTTAATCTTGTCTCTAACCCTTAGTATCTTTAGTTGCTAATTTACTATTTTAATTTGTTAGTTAATTAGTTAAACACAAGAATCTTAATATTATTTGCATATTAATTTTTGTGTGTGTTGCGGGAGATTACATGATTTTCGAAGTGAAATATACTCATTATGTGTTTCTTATGTGTAGGAACGAGTTTGGATGCTAAATGATCAAAAGATGACAATTCGACACAAAAAGAAGAAATTAAAGGAGTGGGAGCTCGTCTATTCTCGTGCGTGGCACGAAGTCGGACGCGAAAAAGGAGAAAATTTAAGGCACAAAACAGCGAAGCGAAGCAAAGGCACGGAGCGCTTCGCGAAATGGAAGAATCTCAAAAGTTGGATCCGCGTCAAAGTCCGCGTCTAGACGCGAAGGCAGACGCGGATCCGCGTTAAAGTCCGCGTCTAGACGCGAAGGCAGACGCGGATTCCAGCTCTCCCATCCGAAGTTGGATTGAAGAATTCCGCCCCTCATCAACCCTAGGTCATATAAATACATCCTAATACACCACTTTGAGGGGGAAGAACGTTTTTGGGAAGAATTTTTGACCAAGGAAGAGCACAGAGCCGTCATGGATGTCGGGTTTCATCTTTTCTTCCACCAACTTAGTAATTTTTATGTTTCTTTGTATGATTTGTTGTTTTGCTACCATGTCTATGTGGAGCTAAACTTCACGTTCTAGGGTTGTGGTTCTTTCATGACTATTGTTATTCGGATATTGATTTTGATTTCTTAGTTTATCATATTGGTTTATTTATTCAATCCTGCACTTAATTATTTGATTGCTTGATCATCAATTGAATACTATCTATGAATCTAGAATTGAACTCGAAAGTGGGAATTCTAGATTACATATAGGATTGAGTAGAGCAAGTTCTTGAACCTGGGCCTCGGGGAACGGATTTGCGGTTAGGATAGACATATACCTAATTGCCTTGCTTGGTTGATTTACAGGAATTATAAATGCGTTCTTGTTGATTCTAACTCCATAGACATATAGGCGTTAGGTTAGCTTGAATAGGCGAGTAAGAACTCGACAGATTCTTATGAGCAATATTAACCCTGTCAACCAATAAACTAGATAAATTAGTTAGTTAATTCAATTGAAGAATACAATAGGAATGTTAGATAGCCCATAACCCTAGATCGTTTTCATTACATTGATATCATAAAAATCTACTCTTCCTCAGTTTAAAGTTCATTATTTGTTTTTATTTATTTTAATTAGTTTAGAATCAAATACTTCTTGGTTTAATTCTTGTATAGATAATTAGGATAGTCAAATTTAGTTAATAGTTGATCATAAGTTCTCGTGGGATCGACATCCGACTTTTAGTCACTTATTACTTGACGACCGCGTATACTTGCGTGTGCGTTTGGCCGCAACAAATATCTATAAGTTAGGAATTTTTCAAGCTTGTCTTCTTGGTGATAGTGAACAGCAGTAGCTAAGCCTTAGTTCTCTGTGGGATTCGACTCCGGACTTGTAAACCGGATTATATTTCCAGCGACCGCTTAGTCCTTTTTATAACGCATAGTTGGGCGTGATCAAATTTTGGCGTTGTTGCCGGGGAACTAACGGTGTAGATGTAGGTGTACATATTGCTAGGTTTTAAGTTTGAACTTTTATTTTTATTTTTTGTATTTAATTTTTATTTATGTGTTACGTGTTGATTTTAAAAAATATGGCATCTTGGAATTATGATAGTATTGATGTTGGTAATTCTACTTTTAATCCTCCTTATGCTTATTGTGAAGAAAACCACCCATGGCAAAATTATCATAATATTCCCGAGAGCGAGTTATGTGCACCAACTCAATCTTATGTGTGGCATGTGTGTGATATGTGTGGTGGTCAAGATGGTCACTTTCATGGTTGTGCTTATATTTCTTATCTTCCCCCAACCCCTTACTTTGATGGTTCTTCTTTTTCTTGTGAAGTTAATAGGAATAAAGAACCTAGGGATGATGACCTGAAAGAGATCAAGGATATGCTAAAGTGCCTTGTGGAACAAAATAGTAAAATACAGCTGCAGATAGAAAGGCAAGAGAAAACTATTCACAACTTGAAAGTTTAAGTGAGTCAGCTGGTTGAAGATTTTAATGCTCAACAAGCCAATATTGTGAATAGTATCCAAGAAGAGCGTGAATTAGATACAGAAATTGAGGTGCTAGTGGAGGAGGTCAGAGTAGAACACCAACAATCTATCCAACTAGAATTTGAGGATGCCGATGTTGTAGAAGATATACTAGAGTCAACCAAGGACATTGATGATACATATTTAGTTGACTCAAGTGTCATTAGTGTTGAGGATGTAGACAGTCCCAATGTTCATGTAGTTGAGCGCATTGGTCCACACTCCAAGTATTTTTCCACATTGTGTTTGGATGATGATATATAAATAGAGTCATCCGAGCCACTTGACGAGTCAAGGAATAAGGAAAAAGATGCCTACATTCTGGAATTCTTCTTGCTAGAAAGACGGGATTACACATCTCATCTAAAGTCTAAGAAGTGCAAAATACTACATTGTTTTATTGGGTCAGTCAGATTCGTTCCACCACCCCGGGAGCATAATCATAAGCTTGAATCAAAATTTGGGGTCCAATTCATAAGTTCGAAGTGGAGGCAGAAAGTGATTCACGTTGTGTCGTGACGTTAAATCAAGCGCTTGTTGGGAGGCAACCCAGCTTTACTGCTTTCTTTTAGTTTTTATTTTTTTTAATTGTATTATGTTTGTAGCGTCGATGTTTGATTTTCTAGGAGCATGGAAAGCAAAGCTATTGGAAGGAGGCAACAGCAAACCAGATGGTTGGAACTAAGTGTGAGGTACCCGCACGAAGGACCAGACCAGGGAGAAGTCTGAGTACCCCATGAGCTGCTAGTGCTTCGGCCTTTGGCCTACCAGGGAGTTTCTTTTACCCTCTTATTAGTTATGGTATGCATTGGGGATAATGCATAATAATAAGTGTGGGGTGAGAAGATTGTCTGGTTGACTTTCTATGCTATTTTAGTTATGTTAGTTTGATTGAATAATTTTTTTAAATAAATTTAAAAAAAAGATTGGACAGTTCCCAACGATGGATCTATGAGACAATTTTCTTGAGGAATTTAAGTCAAAAAAAAGACAAAAAGATTTTCTTTTGTTAGGTAGTGTAGCAATTACCCCTTGGTTTTTCTTTGTGCCGCGATTCTTTTCCAAGGGTTTTGCTTGAACCGGGTGTAGCTAGTTTTATTTTTCAGGAATAGGAGCCATTGTGTTGTGTTTTGAATTGAAGCAAGGCCTCTTGACTTTGTTATGCCTTGAGAATAGGGAGTGCTTTAGTGTGACGCTTAGGCTCGGTTTTTCACTCTTGTATAAGTGCCTTAAATTGTATGTTCTTAACTTTGCTTAACTGCTTTGACTAGATTGTCTTGATGAGTCCAATCCTGAGTAAGTTATGTGCCAATGTGTGTGTAAGGTTTTGTATTATTCCATGCATTGCATTTGATGTCTAGAACTTGCCCCGTGTTTTTGCAAAGCGAAATAGTAGTTTTTGTTCAGTCTTGGAAGTGATATAGGCATTTCTTTAGCCATATATATATATATATATATATATATATATATATATATATATATATATATATATATATATATTTTACCCGTCTAATTATTATGTATCGTAGTTAACCCCTTTGAGCATGTAATCTGGTTTCTTTGGCAACCACATTACAAGCCTTACCCATTTGTTTGAATTAACCATCTATTTGAACCTTTTAACCTCTCATGAGCACTTGAATTGTTATGAACTTTGTAAAAAGTTAAAGTGTGGGGTGGTTGGTTTGGCTTTTGAGTGGAACTAATAAAATAAGTAGAAAGGTGTACTGTTTTGAAAAAGTAAGAGCCACTTGAATTGAAAAATAAAGAAAAGGAAAAAATAGTTGTATTGCTGTGAAAAAAATATTTCTTGATAAGTCGTGACTCTTGATGTAATTATGCTTAAAGAAGTATGGAGTTAATATATATTGATGTGAAGGTGGAGTTATGGTTTTACATAAGTCTGGGGTTTTAAATGTTAAACTGTATGTATTAAAGTGCTTAGGGAGGTATAGTCACTCTGATATCCAAATGTATCCTACCCATCCCGCAGCCTACATTACAACTGTCACGACCCAATTCCCACCGGGTCGTGATGGCGCCTCTCGTGAAGACAAGGCCAACCAACAAAACAATAACACCTCATTTTAACAGTTATTTAGCATGAATAAGTCTAAAACATAGATAATGTACTCATAAGTGCGGGATATAACGTGATAAACATGGATACCATCCCGAATCAGCCCGAAATCGGGGTGTCACAAGTCACGAGCTACTACAGAGTTTACTAAAAATTACTACAAGACTGGAACTAGAACAAAACCCGAAGATAATGTAAGTACAGAAGATAAGGGAGGAAACGGGGCTGTGGACGCCGACAGCTACCTCGTCACTCCTAGTCCGCCTGGTCCGGAAAGAAATCAGCGCTCAGGAACGAACTCAGTTATGCCTGTATCTGCACACATGGTGCAGGGAGTAATGTGAGTATTCTGACCTAGTGAGTAATAAAAATAAATAACGACTGAGAACATAAAATCCTATGAAGGCACAATTAATGCTATCTCAAGCAGTAAAATCAGTTAAACAGTAAAACCAGTAAAATATAGCAAGAATACTCTTTTAAAACAGTTAAAACAAATATTCTCAACCAGTAAGAAATGCTCATAAGCCTGCCCCTTGGGCGCAATATCAAACTCTCAGCACAGTATCAGCCCCGCGGGCTCAGTATCAATCACACAGTACAACATCAGCCCCTCGGGCTCACTCTCAATCACATGGGTACCCGCGCTCACTGTGGGTGTGCAGACTCCGGAGGGGCTCCTACAGCCCAAGCGCTATCATAATAAGGCCTGAAAGCCTGAACATTTCAACATGAGGCCTGAAAGCCTTCTCACAATACACTCGAGGCCTGAAAGCCTCCTCACATTTCACTCGAGGCCTGAAAGCCTCCTCACATTTCACTCGAGGCCTGGAAGCCTCCTCACATATCCTCACATATGACCCTCGGCCTCAATCAGTCCAAAAATAGTCATAAGCCCCTCGGGCATCAGTAAAACAACAATACTCAGCTCAAAGTAGCTCAAATATCAGTTAAAACTCAAGGTTGAGTAAAAATATAGCTGAGTTCATGAAACAGTGTAATTCAAATGGACTGAGTTCAACTAATATTTCAAATAGTGAGTAAAACAGTGATGATAGCTCACAAAGAGTTTCAAACAGTCGGCAATAAGCCCCAAATATGGCAATAAGCCCAAGTCATAGTGGAAATTAACAAGTCATAGCTAAATACGCGGTAAAATATCATCCGGACTGGACCAAGTCACAATCCCCAATAGTAAATGACCCCGCGCTTGTCATTGAACACGTGTCTCATCTCAACACAGCACCAAGTTGTGCAAATCCGGGGTCTCAAACCCTCAGGACATCATTTAAAGTCATTACTCACCTCTAGCCGACCAAAAGTCTAGCTCGATATGCCTTTTCCTCTCGAATCGACCTCCTCGTGCGTCGAATCTGATCAAAAACCACAAGGAATACATCACAATAGGCTAATGAATCATAACCCAATCGAAAAGACTCGAAAAATATCAAAAATCACGAAGTTGGCAAAACCCGAGCTCCGGGCCCACTTCTCGAAAAATTACGAAATTCACATCACCGGATTCCTCGTATCGCCACGAGTTCATACATATCAAATTTACCAAAGTCGGAGCTCAAATGCCCCCTCAAATCCCAAATTTTCATTTCAAAAGCCAAGCCCTAGTCCTTCCAATTTTACCCAAATTTCCATGGATTTAAAGGTTGATTCTTCAATAAAATGATGTTTCTAGGCCATAGGACTCACCTCCAATCAATTCCCGTCGAAACCCTCTTCAATTTCTACCAAAAAGCTCTCAAGGTGCTCAACAATGGAGGAAAATGGACCAAGCTTCGCGGATGAAATATTTTATAAACCTTCTGCCCAGTTCTGGTATCTCTTCATCGCGTTCGCGACCTCAGCCTCGCGAACACGAAGCACACATTTTAATTTCCCAAAATCAACCTTATGCGAACGCGACCTACTCCTTGCGAACGCGATGCACTAGCCTTATATACCTGCGCGAACGCGGTCCCATATACGCGAACGCGAAGAACAACTGCTCCTGGACCTAAATCCTTATACGCGAACGCGAACGACCTCCTGCGAACGCGAAGCATCAGCTCCCAGCTTTTCGCGAACGCGAGCCCTCAAGCGCAAATGCGAAGGCTTAAATTCCTGCCTTCCAAATTCCTTCTACGCGAACGCGAGGCTCCTCTCGCGAACGCGAAGAGATAAATCTCTGCAACACTGAACCTTCAATTTCTGCAACTTCCAAACTCCAAAAATGGTCCGATTGACCATCCAAAACTCACCCGAGGCCCCCGGGACCTCAACCAAAAGCACCAACACATCCTAAAACTTCATTCAAACTTGTTCAAATCATCGAAACACCTCAAACAACACCAAAACCATCAATTCGCATCGAATTCAAGCCTAAGTTTTCCAAAAACTTCCGAAACACGCTTTTGATCAAAAACCCAACCAAATCACCTCCGAATGACATGAAATTTTGCACACACATCCCAAATCACATAACGAAGCTGCAGCAACTCTCGGAATTCCATTCCGACTCCCGGACCAAAATCTCACCTATCAACCGGAATTCGCCAAAATACTAACTTTGCCAATTCAAGCCTAATTCTACACCGGACCTCCAAAACCAATTCCGATCACGCTCCTAAGTCACAAATCACCTAACGAAGCTAACCAAATCATAAAAACTCTGATCCGAGCTCATATATAAATAAGTCAACTCTTGGTCAAACCTTTCAAATTCAAAGCTTTCAACTGAAACTGTTCTTTCAAATTCATTCCAAGTTTTCCTGAAAACCCAAAACCAACGATCCATATCAGTCGTAACACATTACACGGGGCAAGTCATTCCCGAGAACTGGCGATCAAAGCGCAAAAGCTCAAAACGACCGGTCGGGTCGTTACAACAACCAGTTAAAAGTCCTACTTGATCCTTGACTGAATGAGCTCAATTATAGAGTAGTACACTACACAAGCCTATGGTGCATCTTTTGTGGCACATGAATGTCGTTTCTGAGAGTGAGTGAATTCTGTCTATCTTGAGTTCCTAATTGTTCTTGAATTTTTATTGATCGTGGAACTATTCTCTTTTGTTGTGGGAGGGCATGTGATTCATGAAGGAAAGGTAATCCTTGACCTCTATGTTAAAGTAAGTGGGTGAGTTGTGAATAACGCGTGGTACTTGTGAGTCAAATCTTGAGGTGAAGATGTTACACTTTTGTGCTTACTCTATTTTAAATATTCTTGGTGTGATGAGTTAGGAGAATTGTTTAAAAAGGCCGTGTCTGTATAAAGTGTAGTTTGATTGCTCGAAGACGAGCAATGGTTTAAGTGTGTGGTGTTGATGATAGGCTATAATTGCATATTTTAATCGCTTATTACACTCTAATTTACTGCACTTTAATTGAGTTTGAGCTTTTATCGCTAGTGTCTTGCACTAATTTTGTGTTTTATGCCTTGTAGGAGTGATTTCGATCAATGTAGATGTTATGGAATTAATTCAAGTTATTATGGAGCTTTGAAGTCTGAGTAAATGCCCAAGGATTAAGTTGGGATCGTGTTCGAGGATTAAAGGATGATAGGGCAAAGAAACGAAGAGTCGAGCAGGCATATTGCGCATTGTCTAATTAAATACACATAACTTTTTGCTCAGAACTCCAGTTGGGTTGCACAACACATTTTTCGAAAGCTAATTCAAAGGGCTACAACTTTCATGTTTTACGTTTTTTCAAATTCCCATATAACAGGGTGAAAAGTGTGCGGCAAGTGCGTGGCCGCGCACTAACCGCGCATATGGGGTAGAAAGTGTGAAAAGTGCGTGGCCAGGTGCGCGGCCACGCACATCATGTTCGGGAAAAGTGACCCTTTTCACGTAGGAGAAGGTATAATTGTTTGGGCCCGACCCTACTTGGTATATATACATGAAAAAATGGAATTTTAAGGACTTTTGACATAATTTAGACCTAAGGAGGTTAAGGAGACGAGAGATTCGACCTATGGAGGCAAGAACACACTAGGAGCAAGGCGGAGGATTCTTCTACGAGTTTTTCACTACCTTCTTCCTATTTTCATTATTCGTTATGAATTCTAGTATTGTAGTTATGCATACTATTATGAATAGCTAATTTGTTATCTAGGGTTTTGATGGAACCTATTGGAGGATGATTTTCCTGTTACGTTAATATAGATTTGCTGTAGCTTTTTCTCTATTTGTTTAACTACGTTATTATTGTGGTTGATTGAAGAGCTCTCAATCGATTGTGCCTATTTAGTGTATATTACTCGGGAGAGAGTGCATATTTAGGTAGTTGTTGAATAACATCACTCCTAATGTATGTAAGGGATCTATACGAAGGGTTTAAAGGTGGGATTAAGGATAAAAAACCTTGGTGCGATCCGAGTGAGCCGTACTTAATGCCAACTAGTGTAATTCGGGAGAATATGTCTAGTAAATTGTGGTAGTTCCTCGGGAGAGAATTACGACACTCATAGTGCTCATGATCGGTAGAGAAGACTTAGGCAAATTTATAAAAATGTAGCGAAAAGGATTTCGATAACAGGGAAAATCATAACTCTAGACCTCCTTAATCTTGTCTCTAATCCTTAGCATCTTTAGTTGTTAATTTACTATTTAATTTGTTATCTAGTTAGTTAAACACAAGAATCTTAATATCTATAAGTTAGAAACTGTTCAAGCTTGTCTTCTTGCTGATAGTAAACAGTTATAGCTAAGCCTTGAGATTCGACTCCAGACTTGTAAATCGGATTATATAGCTACTGGCCGGTATGTGTTGGTGAAAATTGTACATGGCACTTCAAGGCAACTAGCATAAATGATTCTGCAATGTTCAATATTAGAAAATTCAATAGCTTGCACACATGCTCTTTGATGGACAGTACATTCATACAACGTAAACCTACTGCCATGGTAGTTGGTAGCATGGTTATTCCAAAATATGCTGATCCTAAGTCAATTTACACACCAAAAGACATACAAACTGATATGTTGTCTGAACACGGCGTGAACTTAACATACATGCAAGCTTGGAGAGCAAAGGAAAAGGCTTTGGAGTTTTTGAGAGGTCATCCTGCTGACTCCTATAGAAAATTGCCTAGTTATTTGTATATTCTGGAGAAGACTTATCTGGGGTCTGTAGTTAAATTGAAGAAGACGGACGATGACTACTTCTTGTATGTATTTGTTGCGATTTGTACGTCAATCAGTGGTTGGGAATATTGTAGGCCAGTTGTAGTAGTTGGTGGGACCTTCTTAAAGTCAGCATACAGGGGAATAATGCTAACAGCTAGTACAATGGATGCAACAGGTATTGTAGTTTTATTGTAGAAATATTGTATCTTGTCTATTTTTTGTAGTACTTGTAGATTTATTGTAGATATATTATTGAAAAGTTGTAGTTTGTATGTATATGTCTTCCTCTGCATTTTTCCTATAGCCTATTAATTGCTTTTTATAATATATGTACCATATTATCATTGGAATATGTTGTTGTTGATTCAGAAAATGACGCATCATGGAAGTGGTTTTTTGAGCAATTCAAACATGCATATGGTGAAAGACCAAATATGTGTGTTGTTTCGGATCGGAATGAGAGTATCTTGTGTTGTTTCGGATCGGAATGAGAATATCTTGAAGGCAACATCTATTGTTTAGCCCGGCATGCCACATTATTCTTGCATGTGGCATATTTGGACAAATATAAGGGCAAAGTTCAAGAAGGGTCATCTAAAGTTAAGCGAATTGTACTTTGCCACGGTACGATCATACACGCTTGATGAATTTAATGAAAGGATGTCAAAGATTGAAGAGATTGACTCGCGTGTTAAAGCATACTTATACGATATTGGCTATCATAGATGGTCTCGAGTACATGCTACGGTGAACAGAACTTGGACTATGACATCAAACATTGTAGAATCGTTGAATGTTGTAACAAAAGATGCAAGAGAGCTGCCGATAGTAGAACTATTAGAGTATATGAGGACTCTTCTTGAACGTTGGACTAAAGAAAATTTATTGAAAGCAAAGGGTACATTCACGTACCTTGGGCTTAAATTCAACAAAGAGTTGGATGACAACAGAACATTGTCGCACAAGCTTAGAGTAAGATCTGATCATTTATTGCATCAAAATAAATTATTAAAAGAGAACGTAGATAATTTGTAGATATTTTGTATTTAACCGTATATGAATTATTTTTTGTTTGTAATGTAATTGTAGGTGAGGGCTTCAACAGGCTACATCCATACAGTACTAGATGGTGTGAGGTGCTATATTATTTGTCTTGAAAACAAGAGATGTAGTTGTGGGCAATTCCATCTTGATGAACTTCCTTGTCCACATGCTTTGGCTGCTTTAAGACATAGGGATGAGTCTTTTGAACAATATTGTTCTCCTTATTACACAACAAAGAACCTCTTGCGTACTTATGAAATACCAGCAAATCCCTTACCTGATGAAAGCAAATGGAATGTGCCACAACATATAACTGAAGAAGTTGTAAATCCACCCTTAGGTGGGAAAAGACAGCCAGGAAGACCTCAAAAACAAAGATACAACATATGATAAACTAAATTCAAAGAAGTACAAAGTTTCAATGTGGTAACTGCGGAGTAGAAGGGCATAACAAAAGATCTTGCAAGAATGCTCCCAAAAAGAAATAAAATTTTATGTAGTAAACTGAATTTTTCATAAAAATGGTTGATGAGTTCAGGAGAATTATATTTGATGTGTAATAGTTGAGGCACCTTCAACTGTTAATGTAGTTAGTTTGAAATTATTTTTGTTTAATTAGTATTCTGTATTGATTTAATACTTTCATAGCTTGATTGGTTTGTGAATGATTTCTATATATGTAGTACACAGTTGTTTTATTATCTCCAGCACCCATCGATAGTTGTTCTTGTCCTTCTACAAGTTATCTACAAAAAAACTACATAATCTGGAGTTGACAGAGTAACTACATAATAATAAAGTTGAAATGGAGTTAACTAGTAACAATAATTACTTTTAACAAGTGAATATAAAAACAGCAGAATGTTTCCCCATTGATCGAACTAGTATACTGGATAGAATAAAAAAAACAAAGGGCAAAATAATTGTAGCACAAATCTGCTACAATTAAACTTCAACAATCTTGTTCATAAACTTGTCTACTATCTTTCTACAAAACTAGCTGCAACTACACAATTTAACTACAAGTTCCATACAAAAAATTGCAACTAATTCTTCTTCCTCAAGACTTGTGTTTTCTCGTTCACAACTGGTGCGCCTTTTTTCCTTGCTAATCTGCCAGTCACCTCACTTTCACTAACTGCACCACTCTCTTGCTTCTTCCTAGCGTAGTCCCACAGTAGCTCTCCATAGCGTCTACGATATTGATCAATATCAGAAAGGTCATCCGCAGGAACTGCTAGGTCTCCAAGCAAACAATGAACAAAAAAATGTTAAATAAATAGAAAGAAATAAGATTTTTCATACAGTGATCATTCTTTTTGCTGTGGTATCTCTCTAGCTATCCACTGAATGTCTATAGGGTTGGTAACAACTTTTTCAATGTATGCCTTTGTGTTCTTGAAGTTGATGTCTGAACGCTTGCCGTAAAAATCGGTGCATGACAAGTAAAGGGGGATCATAACAGAAAACTTGGTGACTACAGATTCAACAATAGAGTGATTATGTGAAGAGACCATAGAATCATACACATAAAGAACCCTATCGGCAATGTCAAAAACAACCAACTCCCAGTGGAATTTTTCTACAATGTTGACGGGCATGATCACATAATCAACTTCATCCCATGCAACATTTGTGAGTAATCTGTACCCCAATATGTATTCTGCTACGACGTCCTGGGGTTTGACAACAGCAAACTTCTTTTCTTAAGGAGAATTGATGAACTTATTATAAATTTGTTCAATTCTAGTCTTGAGCATACAATCAGTGGTAGTAAACCTTATCTTGTTGTGGGGCCATACTTTCCTCTTTTTCTCAAGTAGTACATTATAACATCAATGTGCTGCAACAAAAACAGATTGCATTTAATTTATTCATTTTGGTAATTATCTACAAAATAACTACAATCACATTTTATTTTAAATCAATATTATAAATTATCTACAGAATATCCACAGAAAAACTACAATTTTATTTGTTTTTAATCATTATTACATATTTTCTACAATATATATACAAACTAAGTACAATTCTGTTTGATATTAGGCATTAATACAAAATATCTACAAAACATCTACAATATACCTACAATTCAGTTTGTTGTTAAGCATTTATACAGATTGTCTCCAATATATCTACACAATAACTACATATACTGGAGATGGCACTATAACAGTGTTATAGATACAAATGAAGAAAAAATTCAACAAAATAAATTTTGAGTATGAGTTTACCGTGTGGTTGAGGACTTAGTCGGCGTGTGCTATATTATAGAACCACACCTTCTTATCAACCTTTTCATTCCAAGATCAAACCATGGCTTAATTTGGTTATCCTTTATAGAATATAGAGCCTTCCTCCTATTTAAACAAATAGAAATTAAAATAAATTTGTTGAATGAAGTAGATATCTAAAAGATGAATATTGGAATCAAAGGGTCAGATTGTGAAAACAAACCTCTTTGAAGCTTTGTCGGTACCAAAGTATAACCACTTGTTGAATTCTTCCAACAACTCAAGATCAACATCTTGACCAATAACACTAGTAAATGGGTGCTTCCGGTGAAAAATTGGAGGTCCAACCGAAGTGCTGTCACCAGAACTGTGTAAAGGGAGAAATGGTGATCGGGCATGCTTTCCAGGCTGCCTTGTTCTACCTTGATGCACAGGTGTTATTTCATCTTGGTTAGGCTTACCGAACTTAACCAACTGGGAGAAGTTATCTGGCAGCTCAAAATCATCAAGTGTAACCTCCTTCTTCTCACCTCTGGAGTCGTCCGAATCACCTACATTTACATACTCGGCTTCTTCACCTACATTAGCATCTTCCTCATTCTTCTGTTCTCCTTGAATTGTTACTGTGACTCCGTAAATTGGAGATTGTGCATGCATATCTTCCTTCACTGTTACATTTAGTATATCTAGCTTAATAGAATAGTAAAAAAATTGAAACAGAAAGCAAAAATTTCTGAATACAATTTCATACCTGCATTTTCTTCATCAACCGCACCTTCAAAATGGAAATAAATATCAACACGTGCTGGAATATTCTCATTATTTTCCATGTCATTCGCATGCCCTGTTTTTTCATTAAAGTATTTGAATTATAATGGATAGTAGTTGCTTGACATTTTTAAGAGATATGTAGGTATATTATAGAGATCTACATAAATCTGTAGATTTGTGTAAATATACTATATTTAGTTGTATGTATATTGTAGATATGTTGTAAATATATTCTAAATAATTTGAAGATATTTGTAGATATGTTGTATATAGGGGTGGCAAAATGGTTCAAAGAAAACAGTTAACCACCCATATTATCCACTAAAAAATGGGTTGGATAATGAACTTTTTAAAAACGGGTCAAATATGGATAAGAACCATATTATCCATTTAGAAAATGGATAACCAATGGATAACCAATGGGTCTAACTTTTACATTTGTAAAGCCTCAAATTGGGGGTTCCTCAAGTTAGAGAGACTAAGAATTCTTCCCAAAAGTGATCATATATAAGAAGTCATGGATAATATGGGTAACCCATATTATCCGCCGGTTAACCCGTTTTTTATCCGTATTAAATATGGATCGGGTCGGATAATTAATTCGTTTTTTCGTTACCCGTTTTTTACCCGAACCATATCCGACCCGACCCGCCCGTTTGCCGCTCCTAGTTGTATATATGATGTAGATAACTTGCAATTAATTTGTAGACAAAAATGTATGTATTTTTGTATATACCTGTTTTGCTGATGCTGGCATGCACTGGTTCTCCACTAGTGCACTGAAATTGTTGATTGTTCTTTTCTTTTGGGTGGTCAGTATTTTTTGTAGAACTACCAGCAAACTGAAAGTTTATATTAGTTAGGATATCTATTTTATGAATAACAATATAAATTAGAGGTGACATAAATAGTTTTGTTAAATGAATAAACTGATAAATATTACCTTGGCATCAATGTTATCATTTTGACTGTTTATCACCTGCAAAACAGACTTGATTGACTCTTTTAGTAGCTTTCGAAGGCTACCTAGTTCTTCAAAGACATCTTTCCTGAAAGATGCAAGATCTAAGTTAACCTACATATTAAAAATATAGAGAGTTAGCTTCAAAATATGGCTTAACATACATTAAAGAAAAGATACAATTTTATGTATACATGTTACCTTCTCAAGACCTTTTTTTAATTTTCTAATTTGTTTAAGAATAGACTTTTTGTCCTCTTTTCCAATTGACTCTTTGTGTTCCAATGGAGGAGGAGCATTTTTCGGATCCTCAGAAATGTGTTCAACTTCTTCAAGTATGTACTCAACTTTATCAGGCAAAGACATCATACAAAGCTCTTCAGTTGCTTCAGTTATGTTGGTGAACTGAATGAAAAAAAAAAATTAGCTTGACTAAACAGAATATGTATACAAACTGTAGATAATTTGTATTAAATTGTATATTCATAAATAAAAACCATTTACCTTGATCCATTCAGGTTTGATCATTCTATCTTCAATTGCAGCTAACCATATCTTGTCCTTACTAGCTGACCAGTTAAGTATGCGAGGGATTGAATTAGCAACTCTTATAGCTATATCAGTGTTGACGGTAGAGCAACACTCATACAACCATACTTGCATAGCTAGTGCGAATCCTCGAATGAGATAAGAATGAACAAAAGGATTGAGCCTGTGCCTAACTGATTCAATCAACTGTTTGTAAGGCTCAATACCCCATGGGTATGTCGCATACTGTCCGGAGTCCACCAAATAAAACCTAAAATGGTCTACCAACCAACATTGTCTTTGTCTGAAAGACAGATGAAGAATTCTATGAGATATAAAATACATAACTTGACTGCGTCCTCATCATTTACCCAGTTTTTGTTGGTTACAATCTGTTTTAGGTGTGACTTCTCCACTTTTTCCTTGTTTGGAAAATAACTCATCATTATCTTACTGTCATAATTCGGAGTGTAACCAAAAGTCTGTCTACTTGGGTAAAAACATCTAAAGACCAGTTATTAACGCAAAACTCTCTCAAGCCAAAAATTCAAATCTCTAGACCCTTTAAACTCAGTTGAAAAAATAGGAAGCACCAGATGCAATTCAAATTCATACTTCATTAGAAGATGAATAGCTTGGTTTTGCATACATATTTTGGGAATTGACAACAAATAACCAAAATATGTCTTCTTGAAAACCTGTAAACCATTTAGAGACAATAACTCTTTAATTTGGCTAGGAACACTGGGGTCGGAAAATGTCTGAAACCTAAGGACCCCATAATCAACATTATGAGGTGCAAAAAAATATCGATTCTACAGAAAAAATAATTAATATCTTATTAATACACTGCTCCAATCTAAAATACACCATATCTATAATTGTCATACAATATATCTATAATATATCTACAACTACATAATACAGTTAAAAACAAAAAGAACATAACTATAATTTTTTAACAATATATCTAAAAGTTTAAACAGATTCAGAAAACTACAACTAATCTCCACAATGTAGACAAATAATCTACAAACCACAAAAAACACAGATTATGGAGCCCTTCCACTGATTAAAACAAACAAAAAAAACTATTGTTGAAATTACTAAATTCTTACCTTCACCAATGAATGCTGTTGAACATTTTTAGGAGATTTTACAGTAGGAGCTTTTTTTGGAGCTTTTACTGTAGGAGACACTTTAACTTTCTTTGCAGGTTTAATGACAGCTTCATCTTCTATAAAATCATCATCAAAATCTATCACTTTGCCTTTCCTTTTCGCTGAATTGATTTGCCTCGAAGATTCACTAGCATCAAAATTATGTTTTTGTTTAGTTCTAGCTTCTGCCCTAGCTTGACAAGGGGAAAGCCTATGCTTCTTCTCTTCATTTGCATGAGCAGATTTTTCATGCTTTTTCGGTGAATGTGGTGATAAAACACCCAAATTGAAAGAAGGAACATCTGCTTCTTTAACTTTTTTAGGGCTTTTTTGGGAAGCTTTGTTCTTCTTCATTGAAAATCTTTGAAGCTGGTCGTTAATGGGTGAATAAACTTTGAAGAATAGTTGAAATTTTGACTGATTTTAGAAGAAAGAGCTTGAGAATAGGCGTTAATGGAGGTCTTCCAGATTTTCGCTGGTTTTAGAAGAGGAAATCGTGGGTGATTGAAGAGGAAATCGTGGAGCGTGGTTTGATACATGAGTGAGGTGGTGGGATTTGGAGAGAGAAACTTGGGGGGAGTGGGAATATACGGTTGAGTAAAATTAGGAGACTAATTAATACCATTAAAATTCTAAAATGGTACATAAATGGTAATTAGGTAAGTAAAAGGTAATTATATTAAAAGTTAAGCATGGAGGGTAATATAGTTTACTATATAACATAGGAATGTAAAAATCTCTTTTCTGAACTATCGTTTAGGGAGATTTTTAAAAATAGCCAGATTTACAACTGGTCGTTCAAAAATAGCCCAATTTCAAAAGTAACCGAAATTTAGCCACTTTTTATGTAAAGATAAATCTGAGCGAAAACACTGTTCAAAACTCGAAAAATACTCCAGTATATTATGCTGGAGTTCCAGCATAAGTATACTTGAACTCCAGCATATTATACTGGAGTTCAAGGATAGTATGTTGGAACTCCAGCATAATATGATGGAGTTCCAGCATAAGTACACTAGAACTCCAGCATAATATATTGGAGTTCCAGCAAGTATAATGGTCCAGTATAATATACTGCAGTTTTGAGCACCAGTGCTCCAGTCTCCAGTATATTATACCGGAGCCAGCAAAGCCGGTCCAGCATAATATGCTGGAGTTCATACACAAGTGCACCAAACTCCAGTATATTATGCTGGACTGGCCTCTATTGCAGCAAAACGGTGGCTATTTTTTATTGACTTGGTAAATGCTGGCTACTTTTGATTGACCAGTCTGAAAACTGGCTATACCGTGCTATTTTTACTATCGTTTATATTTTGACCCGTTAAGTAACAAATTGAAAAAATAACCTTCTAGTAGAATTTTAAAGCACCAGAAAATCTGATAATCACCAGAATAATGGCACCCTGCCAGAATTTTGTGGCTAATTTCATAAATATTTTGGCAACCATCAGAAATTTGTGACGATCACCATAACTTGCAAGTTACAATTTTATAACAACCGTTACATTTTTTTATAATGATCACTTTAACTTGCAAATATATGGCAACTGTCAAAATTTTGTGATGATCACCGTAAATGAAAATCTTCTGGCGCAAGAATATTTTTCCCAAAATCTTTCTTAACAGGGTCAAAATTTAAAGTGTGGGCCTATTTGTGCAAATCTCCCTTTTTACACTTTTGACCCGTAATCTAACCCAAGGCCCAAAACCCGAATTAGACCTATACCCCTTTCGAAATTCATAAAACTGTTTCAATACTCCGAAGCGAGAGACAGACGATTCTCTCTTCAATTCACAGCTCAAAATCTCCCTTTTAACCTTCGTTTTTCGATCTTCTCTGTCATTCTAATCAGCCATGGGTTCTGGTAATTTACTCTCATTTACCTCAACAATTTTTTTGTGAATTTTCTGTTTAAACAAATATACTTTATTTAATCCGATTTTGTGATTATAAATGTGTGTGTATTCGTTTTTGAAGATGCGGATATGGAGGATTATGGATTCGAGTACTCGGATGAGGAGCCTGAAGAGCAGGATGTTGATATTGAGAACCAATACTACAACTCCAAAGGTTTTTTTTTAAGTTTATGTTTTTTGTTGAGAACATGTGTTGAAATTTCAATGTCATAGATATGATGATTTTTTTTTTTTGCTTTATGTTCCTGGACTATACAAAATTGTGGTATTATGTTATTTTTTTATATCCTTGGTGTTCGGGCTAGCTTGCATGCACCTCGACTAATTCAACAGGGTACCCGCTACCTCCCACTCTATCCACCAAGGCTTGGACATATAGAAAGAAACCTTCTACTGTTTTTTCTCCCCAGGATTTAGACTTCATGATCTCAACAAAATGTGGTATTGTGTTACTCCCTCCGGTTCACAATAAGTGTCCAATTTGCTTTTTCATTTTGGTTCAAAATAAGTGTCCAGTTATGTAATCAAGAAAGAATTCAATTTGTTTTAACAAAATAATCCCTATGTATCCCTAAAAAGTTTTCTTACTCCTCACATTAAATGTTTAATTAGGGGTAGTTTAGTCATAGTAGGTATTTTTGTATAGAATTTAGTATTTTCTTAATGGGCGTGCTAAAAGCAAATTGGACACTTATTGTGAACAAGAGGGAGTATTATCTTATTAGGGCCCCATTTGGCCATGAGTTTTGCCAAAATAAATTTGGGATTTATTTTCAAAACTCATGTTTGGCCATAAATTTTGCCCATATTTTGGCCAAATCCCAAATTCAAATCTCAAATCCCAAAATCAGCTATTGAGCTGATTTTGGGCCAAAATCCCAAAACTTGGGAATTATATACTTTTTTTTTTCCAAAATAAAGTTAGAAAATATGTTTTGAAAACGTATGTCCAAACAGATTTTCATCTTCAAACCAAACTTCACCCAAATCAGATTTTTCAAAATAAACTAGTTGTCTATGGCCAAACGCTAGCTAGTTGTCTTGGGTTAGGGGTTCGGGGCGGGGGGGGGACTCTTAAAGAGGCATTTTATTCGGTCAATGTATTAATTCAGAATTCTTATTTGATTGGCTTAGTCTTTAGGTTTTACCACTGAAAGCATCGTACATCAGAAATTATGGTTCAAAATGTAATATTTAAAAAAAAATAGGGATCTTTACACAAATAGCAGGAAAGATTTAGTATTTACTTTTCCTAGCTGGTATACGTAGCTTTTACACTGAATATAAATAGTTATCCATTTATTATACATGTACGAGCTATTTTTAGGTTAAGTGGTTGGGTGGACGGTTACTTAGGTTAATTCTTCAAAAATTTAGTGACTTTTTGACATAAATATCTATACCTTTGCAAAAAAATACTGAATTCAGTTGAACCTGTTGTTTACGGCTACATCCGTCTTTGTGTATTATGTCTGGACATTGGAACAAAGGACATGTGTGCAAGTAGTTTGTAGAGTTAGTGAAAACTAGACCTATTATAGAGGATAAAGCTAAGGAAAATGGCAGAGTAAAAGACTGACGTCCATGGTTAGTTCAAGTGGCAAAGATTGAGGGACTTGTGACCTAAGTTACAAAATCGAGCTCGCCCCTTGCGAACTTAGCCTGATATGTAAGTGGATAAGGGAAGAGGGACATGTCCATTTTACCCGAGTTTTGAAGACTGTGATTGATCCTAAGAGTTGGCCCCATACCTAGGCCAGCACCGGAAAAAAAACGCCCCAGACTACAATTGATCCTAAGGGTGTGGCCTAATGGTCAATAAAGTGGGTTGAGAACCATGAGGTCTCAAGTTCGAATCTCAAGGGATGTCAAAAACTAGGAGATTTATTCTCATTTGTCAAAGTCTTGGTAGATAGAGTTATTGGTACTTTTGCCGGTGAGAGGTAGCAGATATTTCTTGGATAGTCAAGGTGCGAACAAGCTAGTCTGGACACCACAATTATCATAAAAAATTAAAAAATAAAGATACGCCACTTATTATGTTTATTGGTAAAAGGGCACTTGGAGGGGAATTGGAAGGAAGCCAAGTTAGCTCGGTAGTCTCTCTAGATATTTCAGGGTCATTGTAGTTGATTTTGCTTTGCTTTAGTTTTTGTGAGTGGGGTTTTTATTGCTCACTTGTATCATTCGGTTAAGTACAGGAGTAGTACTTTATTTATAGAAAATTAGAGAATGGTGACAGTGCTGTTTTGCTCACTTGCATCCCGTCTTTTTCTATATGAGGGCACCTATGGAGTGGGAACTACAATAACAACAACAACCCAGTAGGATTCCACTAGTGTGGTCTGGGGAGGGTAGAGTGTACGCAAACCTTACCCTCTACCCCGGAGGGATAGAGAGGCTGTTTTCGGGAGACACTCGGCTCAGAGACAATAGATCCGTAACAACAATAGAAACCAGAAAAATAGTATCAGCATCGTAAAAGACAGCAAATAAATAGAAAGGCCAAAATGTGAAATACAACAAAAACCGCTAGCAGCCCTAGATAAAACACTATCAAACTAGCCAACACAACGAGGAGAAACGCTCGACTACTCCCTAACCCACAACCCTAATGTGAAGAATTTGGTGCACTCTGTCCTGTCTTACTGTGGAAGTTTGTGCATTGCCCTATGTGAAAGAGATCTTTGTTTAGTACAATTTCTTTTCCCAAAGGTTCCATTTGAATGCGATGACAAATGCGATGGCGGAACTTGCCAGTATAGAAGTTGCTTAGAGATTTAATAACCTTAAAAACGAAACATACTGTAGCAGTAGTAGCAACAGGAAGAAAAACCAACAGCTTAACCCTGTAAAGTACTCTGTGGTTGTTAGCTGATAATATTCATGCTATACCCCATGTAGTGGCATTGATTTTATGCAACTACGTGCCTACTCTATATATGCATCTTGACTACTTATCTCGGGATAATAGCTCTTTTCCTTTTTCCTCTGTCTTCTCACCTGGTTACAAACTGATACTCTGTGATTATAGGCTTGGTTGAAACAGAACCAGAGGCAGCACTTGAGGGTTTTGCTGAAGTAGTTCGTATGGAACCTGAGAAGGCTGAGTGGTAAGGAGTTGAAAATTATATGCTTTTTGTGCAGTGTGGTAGCTGGTAAACTGATCAGCTAGCATGTTTGCTTTACATATATAAAGAGAATAGACGAGCTATGTATTTGTGAGATTTGTGATGCTGGAGATTGATGTGATGGATCTGTTCCATATGAACCTCACGGGTCCTCAACAACTGCACTTTCTCATTGAGTTAATAATTAATTTTCTATCTCAAGCAAACTACTACTCCACAGTTTTGTTTTATTAACACGCAGCCTAAGACACAGGCAGGGGATGAACTAAGAGACAGTCTTATATGGCCTATGTAGGAAAAATTCCTGTTATTTTATTAAGCTTTATCGTTATCTCACATACAATATATGCCATGTGTAGATGATTGTGCGACAGAAACTGGAAAGACTATCAAGTTTCTCCTTCCCAATCTCTCACTCCTGTTTAGTTTACGCGTTGACTTGATAACTTTTCAGAAATTGTTGCTATGAGCACTTAAGGTGAGACTTCTCTAGTTGATTGCCAGATCTGATAGTGCGTAGACACACTTTGTCATTGTAAGCCAAAAAGTGTGGTACTAAAGATATTTGCTTCTCGTTCATGTGATTTGGTACTTCTTAGAGACACTGTAATGTGATTTGATGCTATTTCACACATTAGCTTCTTGTTTCATGTGATTTGATGCTTTTTAAGCAAAGGTCTCCCACAAGTCTTAGATTCTCTGGAATATGCTTTTGTATGAAACTAATCAACTGTTCTTATTGTTTTTCAGGGGATTCAAAGCTTTAAAGCAAACTGTTAAGCTTTACTATAAGCTTGGGAAGTACAAGGAAATGATGGATGCTTACAGAGAGATGCTAACCTACATTAAATCAGCAGTGACAAGAAATTATAGTGAAAAGTGTATTAACAATATCATGGATTTCGTCTCTGGATCAGCTAGTCAGAACTTCAGCCTCCTACAAGAGTTCTATGAGACAACATTGAAAGCCCTTGAAGAGGCAAAGAATGAGGTCAGAACAATATTCCTTCCCGCCGGTGTAGTAGGCTGGATTTTAAGGTTCATACTGGAGTTTATGTCTGTTTTGTCAAGGTCTCATAGTGCCCTTCTTCTTTTGCAGAGATTGTGGTTCAAGACAAACCTAAAGCTTTGCAAAATTTGGTTTGACATTGGGGAATATGGGCGAATGAGTAAGGTAGCATTCCTTTTCAGATTAGCATCTTCAGTTATAGCGTCACGGTATAAATTTTCCTACCAATAACTTGAGCATTCAATTAGATTTTGAAAGAACTCCACAAGTCTTGTCAAAAAGAAGATGGCACTGATGATCAGAAGAAAGGTACACAGTTGTTGGAGGTGTATGCAATTGAGATCCAAATGTATACGGAGACGAAAAATAACAAAAAACTGAAGGTATGTTATTACCTTTTTATCATACTTGGGTTTTATGGACCTTTAGTGACAATCCTCTTAGTTGACATGGCCTAATTACCCATCTCTCTATTTAATGTCAGGTTCACATGTAGTTCTTTGTTGTAAGTTACTCTCTGGTTTTATTTTGTGCTTTTACCACCTTTTTTTTTTTTAAATCTTTTCCCACTGCGAAACCAGTTGTTATACTTCATCTAGATGGTAGTGAAAGACATGTCTCCAAAAGAGGAAAAAACAAAGTTGATCAAACTTTCACAGAAGATGCGAGACTTTCTACATCTATATATTTGTATAGGGGGTAATTAAGTGCCCATTTAACTGCCTCCAAGAGGTGCAGCAAAAATTCTAAGATGAATTCCCCTCTTTAATTCTATTCTACTAAAGTATCTGTCGACATGGAATTTCAACTCTGTTAAATTGGAGATTCAGTGGCTCCAAATTTTCCCTCAGAGGCTCCAGGCGTCTCTCCTCTATCTTTTGATATCCCTTATCAGTTTCTTCAGTTCACGCCAATTCCTTGTTAGCCAAGTTTTCCTAGAATTAGTCTCTCTTTCTCAAGTAGAGTTGTTCGTTATTTTGTCATTTTCTTATTTTGATTCTGAATATGTCGGAAAGATCTACTTGATCTACTTTACTCATCAAAGAGGATGCATGAATGCCAGAAGACATGCTGAAACATGTCCATAAGTAGCTCAATTGCTGTTCTCTCGATCGCTAATTGTTGCTTACTGAGATTCTCAAAAAAACATATGTTTTCAGGAGCTATACAATAAAGCACTTTCAGTCAAGTCGGCAATCCCTCACCCAAGAATAATGGGAATAATTCGTGAATGTGGAGGAAAAATGCATATGGCAGAACGGCAGTGGGCAGAGGCTGCTACAGACTTCTTTGAAGCTTTCAAGAACTATGATGAAGCCGGGAATCAGAGGCGCATCCAGTGTCTCAAGTATGTGCTTGTTATCCATGTGCTTCTTGAAAATGCATTTTTGAATACAGCTTCTTATGTGATTTCTTTGGCATTTTTCATTCAAGGGAGGATGTGTCAGAATATTTTTAATTGCATGATAACATAGAATTATCTCTTCACCCCAGCTATGTGGTCCCAGACAATTATTTTGCAGATTCACCTTCATTTCTCTTCTGCACTCTGCTGAAGAAACATTGCCCCGCCTAATGTTGTAGTTATTTTGTTTCATCTTACAGGTACTTGGTTCTGGCAAACATGCTGATGGAGTCTGAGGTAAACCCTTTTGATGGCCAAGAAGCAAAACCGTGAGTATTTAGCGAGTTTCTTGATTTTTTTGTATAAAGACATTAGGACCCTGGACCTGTATTCTCTCAGTTTTGTGATTGGACTCACTCTAAGTAATGTGCACCTCAGTCAAGTAAGCACTGTACCTTAACTAAATTGCTTTGCTGTTGGTGCGTGACTGTGTTTTATACTTTTCAGCTACAAAAATGACCCCGAGATATTGGCAATGACAAACCTTATAGCAGCATATCAACGAAATGAGATCTTGGAGTTCGAGAAAATTCTCAAGGTGCAGCTAGTAGAATATTGTTTCTTTAAGTCCTTCAATTTGTGGTTATTATTGATCATCATTCTGATTGTGCTTTTCATGGAGTTTTTCAGAGTAACAGAAGAACAATAATGGATGACCCCTTCATTAGAAATTACATTGAAGATCTTTTAAGAAATGTCAGAACCCAAGTGTTGCTGAAGATCATCAAGCCTTACACAAGAATCCGGATTCCCTTCATTTCGAAGGTGATAATAGATTTCTAATAAGAGTTTTGTTTCTTGCTTGGGTATATTACAGGGTAGTCTTCCCCCATTAGCTTTCGCAGCTTCTCAAATTTAACCTTCGTGTATATCAATTATATTTTCTGCTTTATTTTTGGGTTTTGGGGGGGGGGGGGGGGGGGACAAGGGAAGATTGAACAGGTGTTAGTCTATCAACCATCTGTCTTAAAGATGGCATAATGGTGGTGTACCACTTTACCAGATAACATATCTGAATTTGGGATATCCATATATTAGTCAGGCATATTCTCCTTGTTTCTAATGAGCATGGTGTTCTTAGATCAACCATGTTGTGCTTTATCATGAATTATTGTTGCTAAACGGTGCGTGCAATAGAATTCCTTACTGGCTGTTATTATTTGACATGCAGGAGCTTAATGTGCCAGAAAAAGACGTCGAGGAGTTGTTGGTATCACTGATCTTGGACAACCGTATCCATGGGCACATTGATCAAGTGAACCGGTTGCTAGAGTGTGGAGACAGGTGAAACTCTGAACTCGACGTTGTGATTATAGGGCTGTTTTCGGCTGTCATTACATCTAATTTGTTTTTCATGCTTTTACACATGTAGATCGAAAGGAATGAAAAAATACGCCGCCATTGACAAATGGAACACACAACTAAAGTCTCTATACCAAACCGTTGGCAACAGAGTATGTTGAGAGTACCCTGACATGAATAGAGGAGAGTGATTATGTTATGGACTCTTAATTGTTTTTTGGGGTTGATTCTGAAGTGAACGGGATTCATGCTCTGGAATATTAGAATATTTAGCTGTTCTTTTTGACGTTTAGTTTTTTTGTACAAACTTCGATATTTCTTGTCCCTTGTTTTTGTGTTTAAGCAAGCAATGTGGGAAAAGAAAAAACATAAAAGAAATTTTGTTCATTGGATTGGTGTAAACACCAGACGCTGGCCCGCTGTTTAAAAACCGAAAAGAAGACCAACGGAGTATCGAGCCACGCATGTCAAAGCAGTGAACTATTAAATAGCAAGAGCTTTTATCTAATTTATGTGTTACTTTTTGGTTCTATACTGTGACGACAACGCAAACTAACAATTCAATTATCTACTCTCATCTCTCTTTTTTTGAATTATCCTAGATATCTGAAGAGTTCCTTTTTCTTTTCTTTTTGGGTGAACATGGTATATTTATTCATAACTAAGTAGCGGAATTACGTAGTATTGACATCCCATTGGGGTAAGGCTGTATTGTGGTCCGGGACTGGCCCGGGACCGCGAGACCACGGGCTAAACGGGCCGATCCACCCTAGGAGCCCACTGTGGGCCGGTCCTCCATTTTGAGACCGCGAGGCCGGGACCGTTTAAAATTGGCCGACGGTTGGAAGTTTAAAAACTAGCCGTTGGCCTGCCAATTTAGCCGTTTGGCTTTTTAAAAAATAGCCATTTGGCCCCAAACTTTGTTTTAATCCCAAACTTTTTATAATTATATTTTTTCTCTATTCTCAACTATAAATACCCCCTCATTCTTTCATTTTTACTCACAAAATCATCAATCTCTCTCTAATTTTCTTCTATAATTGCTTACTTTATTATTGCAATTTGTGAAAAATTGTGAAGCTGGTGAATTGAAGTATTCAAGTCTTCAACGATATACAATTTTCAAGAAGTTGTTCGTCAATTCGGTAAACTCGTTCCAACTCTTAAGTTTTAATATTATAGTTTTGTTTGTTTTAGTTTGTATAATCTATCTATAATTAGAAAGAGAGAAAGAAGCAACCTTATTAAGCCAAGTGGCATCATCATAAAAAGCCACTTGGCACTTTAGGACAATTCCCAAAAAAAATAGGAACTACAATTCAACTATGTTTGGGAGAAAACTGCCGCACAACATTCTGGAGAAATTTCAGAACTTTTTTTTAATTTTAAATTAAACCTTTTAATCCACAATATTATTTAAAGACCTTTTACCTTCCACTTGCCCTAAATTATCTCTGGAAATTACAATAGTCAGTCTCCTCAACTATCTAAACCAAGATTGACACCCAGGATTGAAATCCACTCTCTGCAAAATAAGTTTCCTCAACTATCTAAATCACGATTGACACTCACGATTGAAACTCGGTAAAAACCGCTCACAACTATATTTTCGATTGAATTGGTTCTACAAGATGAAAAGGTATTAAAAATAAGTTTTTTTCTTACTCATTCGTTTTGCTCTTTGTTTCTTAAGTTGCAAATTTTAATTTGGTGCTTTATGTGTTTGAGTTAGTAATTAGTTATTCTGAAATTTTTGTTTTGCTTATTGTTATAGTTTAATATTATTTATGCTGCAATTCCTAGACGATACAAACTTAACATAATCAATCAAGGGTTATATAGAATCTATACTACCAACAGAGCCAATTCTTACAATATGTCCAGAATATTTATACTAAACTGCTCGATATTCCTCTTAATGTTCAAAAAATATATATGTTTGTCAAATGAAAACCACTAGACGAGTTTTATCCATGTTGTGCTAATTTGTTATACCTTTTCTGTTTTTTAGTGTTATGAAGTTGGAAATCGAGTTTCTCCATGTATTCAAGTATAGTAATATAAATTTGAAAAGTTAATCTGGAATTATTGTATTACTAAGTACTTCAAACACTTTCTGTCATTTAATGTAATTTCTTTGTAGGGCGATCGGATACATGCTTCTATTGGCAACTCAGTTTTGCATCTTTTCAAAACACAAATTACTGAGCTCGGATTATATCATATGGCAAACTTTATCGTTTGTCATAATAAGGAGAAGTTCAACACCACAAAACATAGGTTGAGGCTGACGTTTACTCAACGGACAACAGTGGCTGAAACAACTGATCCACTTTTCCCAATGAATATCTTTGTTTGCGACCATATGATCAATTGATAAATAAGGTTGATGTGAACGAGACCGAATTATTTGGTAAAAATAAATTTTACCTTAAATTTCTAATTATGAACTTTTCTACTATTTATTTTAACAATTTTTTTTTCTTTAGATGTCATCGGAGAATAGTCAATTTCAGTGAGGTACACACGCAAAAACAAGGTGGAATTTCTAGGAAGTTTATGGATATTGAACTAGAAGATGATGGATAAGAATAATCATTTATCTACTAATTAAGGATGGATTTGATAATTACATATGCTAAAATTATATTTTTATTTATATTTGACAGGAGGAAGAAGTTGTCTGCTACATGGGGCGAGTTTGTTGATGAAATTGTACCTCATCTGCTAAGTTCTAACAACCAGCCTATTATTGTTGTTATGCAGCTCATAAAAGCCCATAAATTTCAAGGTAAAATACAATTACTCAATTTGACATTACTATGCGGAAGTTATTCATTATATCTTTACACGTACGTTTTGTAGATTCATATTCTGTGCGCAATATCACTGCTTCTATACTCAAATCAATTTTTCCAAGTATACATCTAACTGTTTTAGTCATTCATAAATACAGATTACTTTCTGTTCGGGATAATTACTCTGAGAGGCTGACTCAAACCATCTCTCAACAAAGTTACTCTGTCTCGGATGAGTTGGAGAAGGACATTGTTCAAGTTAAAACAATTGGCCAATTAGTGGAGTCCATGCAAGTGAGTGAACTAACTTGTGTAGTATTAATTTAACTGGTCTTTCATGTTAAAAGTTGGAAAAAAGCACATCTTTGTTTCACTTATTTTATGGTTTAAAAAAGTGGTTGAGCATTTAGATTGCTACCCTGAAAATAGAAATATCAAGTTTATTTTTTGCATTTGGTTCTCTTATTGTATAGTTTGAACAAGAGCATTTAGAATATGAAAAGTTCTTACATTATATTTATCTTCTTTCTTTGATATTATGAAAGAACATCTTTTCTAGGTCTTTACATTACACTTCAAGTTTACTTTTGGCCTTTGGTTCTCTTATTTTATGGTTTGAAAAAGTGATTGAGCATTTACAATATGAAAATTTCTTACATTACATTTATCTTCTTTCTTTGATAAACAAATAAACAAAAATAACAAACATCAAACAAACAATGCACCTACACTGCAAGCTTAAACTAAAGAAAAACATAATATAACTTTCTGATATGTAAGAAAGTAACTTATCAGTGGCAAAGTACTACAAATTGATATCAACTAATTCGCCTTAATGCGATCAACGGCATGTCGGCACAGTTCCTCTAAATCATAATCCATATGATAGAGGTACCTATCCTTTTCTCATGTCAATGACTCGCCACATGGACCATCTTTTCTATGTCTTAACATTACATTTCAAGTTTAGTTTTGGCCTTTAGTTGTCTTATTTTATGGTTTGAAAGAGTGGTTGATCATTTAGAATATGAAAAGTTCTTGAATTACATTTATGTTATTTCTTTGCTATTATGATAGACCATATTTTTTATGTCTTTTCATTACATTTGTCTTAACAATTTATTCAACAAGAAGGTCCCTGTTGGATTGTCGCAAGTATTGAAAATTTAGAACTTGAAAAAGGATGGTCGTATGTCAGCTGCAAGAAGTGTCAAAAGAAGGTGGATAAACTAGGAAACATTTATCAATGCCCAAACCCCAAATGTAAAAATGAAGATTACTCAGCAGTTATTAGGTAAAAGCAGCAACTCTATTTCCTTAATCCATTAAAAACGTACATTTATGTCTCAAATCAAGTGTGCATTTAGGTACAAGCTTCAGGTTAGGGTAATGGATACTACTGGATCTGTTTCCCTATTGCTCTGGGACCTCAAAGCCATGTTTCTCATTGGCAAATCCGCAAAGGAATTGAAGGAAGGGTTTCTTGAGGTATATGAACTAATTAAATTCATATTTGTTATTTGAAAAATTCTAACACAAAATTTCATTCTAGAATACTGGCGTTGTTGATAAGTATCCCTATCCAGTAGAGCTGAACAATATTCTCCAAAGAAAATTCATGTTTAAGGTTATTGTCAAGAGCTCGAACATTCAACTACAACAGGAAGTTTATAGTGTTGTTAAGCTTACGGATGTGGAGCAACTGATAAAGAAATATAGTCCTGATCCACCTTCAGATGACTTAATTGTATGTCATATTTGCTCATAAACTTCATAACATATTTAAATTGCAAATTTCTTTTAAATTGCATAATTTGAATCATAATTTCAAACTCATTTATTTATTAATTTTTGATAGGACCCTGACTTCAATAATAATCAAGTCTTTGATGGAGAGAAGGAATGCGAGGTAAATACATAAGTAATTTGTCCTTTAACATTAAAGCTACTTACATATCTGGAAGGATTTCTTTCTGAATAAATTTTCAGATCTGGAGTAGTTTTTTTTACAAATTTAAAAGTTCCAGATGTTCACTTTGTTTTTTCTATAGGAAGCTATGAACACACTATTAATATTTTTCAGATTATTCATTCTTTTGATTAAATTATTTGTAGGGCATAAATTAATAAATCTATAGTAACTATAAGTTCATTACTGATTTACACTAATTTTGTATTTTATATATATGCAGGATTCCACTAAAGATAATGACCTAACCGATATTGCAAATACACCTGCCAAGATAGGTATAACTAATGCCGCAACAATGGTTGAAGAAGATCCGAATGCACAATTATCAGGAAATAAAATCAAGAGAGTATTTAAGAAGAAGAAAACAACATAAGGTGTTTGGGAATGTTACAGTTGGAGAAATCAAGAACTGTTTGATTAGTTACTTTAGTATATTATTAGTAGTCTTATTAGTTATGAACAGTATATTTGAATCATTTCACCTTTCTTCTTCTGTTTATCTTTTCAGTTTTACTTAATGTGGAGATTTCAATGGACAAAATATTTGAAATTTTTCATGGTCCTTTCTGTTATTAAAGTTTTCCTATTCATATAGATAAGAAGTCCATTCAATTTACTTCTCCATATTGTTAATTAGTGAAGAGGCTACTTGCCATTGTTGGTTACTTTTTGCCTTATCTCACTGTTACAATGGTTTATATATAGTTAGTTCTCCATCAAGCTATCTACATTAATGTCAAGGTGAACTTTATTGTTTTATGGCAGCTTTGAATCTATACACATTTCAAAGCTATCTGATACTGCTGATATAAGTCAATTAATGGAACTAGCATGGCAATTTCTAAACTATCTGATACTGCTGATATAAGTGTCACGACCCAATTTTCAACCCGGTCGTGATGGCGCCTCTCGTGAAGACAAGGCCAGCCAACTAACCCAAATCGTCTCTTTAACAATTATTAAACATAAATGAATAGATAAATACAGCTTAACGACAATACTAGCCAGTATTTACAACCCAACACACAACCCGACCGGGGTGTCACAAGTCACGAGCATCTAGAGAAGTCTAAATACAACTACAGGACCAACAATATACGGAATAAAATTTAGAACCAAAGGAAGTAATCCGGTGCCGCGAACGCTGGCGGTCACTCTGCTCATCTACGATAGCAATACCTTCAACCAGCTCAAAACCCACTACCGGGTGAACAATACCTGCATCTGCACGCGAGGTGCAGGGAGTAAAGTGAGTACTCCAACCCAGTGAGCAATAAAAATGAATAACGGCTGAGAATATAAAATCCGACACAGGCACAGATAATGCTAACTCAAACAGTAAAATCAAGTAAACAGTAGGAACCAGTGAAACATAGCAAGAAATTCTCTTTGAAAACAATTAATAAAACAAGTATGCTCAAGTATGGTCAGTCATTGTTACTTGACCGGTCAACTATTGTTACCTGAACCAACGCGTGTTTCAGTGCCATTGTTACCACTAGTCAGCCATTGTTACCTGACTGGTCAGCCATTGTTACCTGACCCAACGCGTGTTTCAGTGCCATTGTTACCACTGGTCAGCCATTGTTACCTGACTGGTCAGTCATTGTTACCTGACCAAAACACGTGTGACAGTGTCATTGTTACCACTGTCCAATTCTAAATGGATACCCGCGCTCACTGTGGGTGTGCAGACTCCGGAGGGGCTCCTACAGCCCAAGCGCTATCAACAAGGCCTGAAAGCCTGAACAGTATCAATACGAGGCCTGAAAGTCTCCTCACCTCACTCATCATGCCCTCACATAAGGCCCTCGGCCTCAATCAGTCCAGAAATAGTCAACAGCCCCTTGGGCAACAGTAAAGCAATAATACTCAGCTCAAACAATAGTTCAAACATCAGTTTAAAACTCCAAGTTTGAGTAAATATGGCTGAGTTCAAGAAAACAGTGTAAATCACATGGACTGAGTTCAAATAATATTTCAAACAGTGAGGAAAACAGTGATGATAGTTCATAAAGAGTTCAAACAGTCGGCAATAAGCCCCAAATATGGCAATAAGCCCAAATCATAGTGAAAACAACAAGTCATTGCTAATACGCGGTAAAATATCATCCGGACTGGACCAAGTCACAGTCCCCAATATTAAATGACCCGCGCTCGTCATGGAACGCGTGTCTCATCTCAACATAGCACCAAGTTGTGCAAATCCGAGGTTTCAAACCCTCAGGACGTCATTCAAAGTCATTACTCACCTCGAACCGGTGAAATCTCTAGCCCGCGACGCCTTTGCCCCTCAAACCGACCTCCACGCGTGGCGAATCTAACCAAAACCACAAGGAATACGNACGCGCGTCTAATCTAACCAAAACCACAAGGAATACGTCACAATATGCTAATGAATCATAACCCAATCGAAAAGACTCGAAAATATCAAAAATCACGAAGTTGGCAAAACCCGAACCCCGGTCCCACTTCTCGAAAAATTACGAAATTCACATCACCGGATTCCTCGTCTCGCCACGAGTCCGTACATATCAAATTTACCAAAATCGGAGTCCAATTGACCCCTCAAATCCCTATTTTAAACTCTCTTAAGTTCAAGCCCTAAACCACCATTTTTGACCTTTGATTCCTTGATTATTCAGTCTAAATCCATGTTTTTACACCATAAAATCATATTCTAAGTCCAAGAATCCATACCTGATTAAAGCCCTCGAAACCCTCTTCAAAATCGCCTCAAAGCTCTCAAGGTTCGGAGTCCAAAATGTTGTTCTTTCAAAAAAAATTCGCGAAGAAGATAAATCTCACTTAACTGCCAGCCATTCCGCTTCTGCGGATATATTACCGCTTCTGCGACTTCCGCATATGCGGTACACGTCCGCTTCTGCGGACTTTTCACTTAAGGCACCCAGCGCTTCTGCGGTCCCTAATTCGCTTCAGCGGGACCGCCTATGCGGTCAAATCTTCCGCTCCTGCGGACTCAGACAAGGTCCCATAATTCCGCTTCTGCGAGGCCCAGCTCGCTTCTGCGAGACCGCACCTGCGGTCCAATAGCCGCAGGTGCGAAAACACCAGATACCAGCAATATGAAACATGCAACAACTCCAAAAACTCTCCATTTAACCATCCGAACTCACGCCGAGGCCCCCGGGACCTCAACTAAAAGCACCAACACATCCTAAAACCTCATTCAAACTTGTTCCAATCATCAAAACAAATCAAACAACGCCAAAACCACTAAATCACATCGGATTCAAGCCTAAGTTCTTCAAAAACTTCCGAAACACGCATTTGATCAAAAACCCGACCGAAACACCTCCGAATGACCTGAAATTTTGCACACACATCAAAAATCACATATCGAAGCTACAGAAACTCTCGGAATTCCATTCCGACCCTCGGATCAAAATCTCACCTATCAACCGGAATTCGCCAAAATACTAACTTCGCCAATTCAAGCCTAATTCTACACCGGACCTCCAAAATCAAATCCGATCGCACTCCTAAGTCACAAATCATCCCCCGAAACTAACCGAATCACCGGAAATTACATCCGAGCCCTCTAACTCAATAGTCAACATTCGGTTGACTTTTCCAACCTAAGCTTTCCTTAAAGAGACTTAGTGTCTCATTTCTTATCAAAACCAATCCAAATCAACTCTAACATACCACATACCGATAACGAAACATGAAGAAGCATGAAATGGGGGAAACAGAGCAATAACACATGAGACGACGGGTCGGATCGTCACATCAAGTCAATTAATACAACTAGCATGACAATTTCTAGCTGCAACAAGAGAATGATGGAGTTTGAATACTTTTTTTTAAATTCTTTCAACAGTTGGTTGACGCTTTTGTCCGCAAGGAAGTCAAGAATTGATGCAATGAGTCTACACGAATAGCCTTGAGACACGGATTAAATACTTCATGAACTATATAAATTATGATGTGTTTACTTATTTATTTAAGCTCTTAAAATAAATTATCTTGATTCAAAATATAGAACGAGTCTCTCCATATCAATGAGTTCAAAATGACATAACTGGAGAAATAACTAATTTCCTCCAATCAATTACGCAACGACATAGATGATCAGAGCCCAATACAAGCAGGGCACAAAACAAAACTTCAATTAAGAAGATGTTCTGTGCATACAATATTTCCTCATCAAACAACTTCCATCACTTTTCATGGCTTCTGATCTTCCACTACCGGTGGATTATCGCACAGGAAGACGGGTCAAAGCAACCTTTCTTAGCGCGCTTTTCATTTCACAATTCTTCAATCCAACTTCGGATGGGAGAGCTGGAATCCGCGTCTGCCTTCGCGTCTAGACGCGAACTTTGACGCGGATCCGCGTTTGCCTTCGCGTCTAGACGGGGACTTTGACGCGGATCCAGCTTTTCAGATTCTTCCATTTCGCGAAGCGCTCCGTGCCTTTGCTTCGCTTCGCTGTTTTGTGCCTTAATTTTCTTCTGTTTTGTTCATTGAACAACGATTTTTTTCTGCCTAAAATAAAGTTCCTAGGTGAGAATATCCAAATCCAAAATTATATATTTTAGCCACAAAGGAATGTGTTATGATATTATACGACAACATATGATCTAAATTTACTTTTCAATATATTATTATAAAAAACCACAAAATAAAGCCAAAAATTAGCATAATTTTTAAATACACTATTGATTTCTCCTCAAAGACCTAATTCTATTTACGTTGTGGTGAAAACCATTAGTACACACCAAAACTTCAATACTATTGTATCCAGAAAAAGAAAGGATGGGAATTATATTAAAATAACATAAAATATAACCTAAAAAAAACGATGAAATACAAATACACAATATAAAGCGAAAAAAGAGGCACAGTATATACCTTGTATTGTCAACTGCTTTCTCTTCCACAGACAACTCTACAACTTCTCACACCTAAGTCAGTTTCTCCTCAATTTGACATGGAAGAAGAGAAGAAAGTCGCAAGAAAAAATAGAATGAACATCCGCAAGCAAAAACGGGCTAAATATTCCTTGGATAATGAAGGTATGAACTTTTGTAACTATTTGCAGATTTGCCCGACCTCTGCTTAAACAGAGTTTCTTTGTTCAGTGCTTTCAAATAGTACTACATATTAAGGAAATAAAGGTGGATCATTACAAACCGGAACTGATCGTTGTTTATCAGTTCCATGGAAGTCTTTGTGAAACTGAAATAAAGCATGAAGAAGAGGATAATCAGAAGCATGATGTTGTCCTCACCTAAGCTATACCTCCACTGGCCGATGAAAGACTTTTCGCGTTTAAACTTTAAACTTTAATTTGCTTAGTTATTTTGCTTTTGTTTATTTTCCTAATTAGTAGAAGTTTATGAAAATTTTGAAACTATGGTTCTGTGTGATTTTTTTTTTTTTTGGTGATACTTCACAAAATTAATTACGTTAAATAGTACTACTCAAACAATATTTTAGTTTATGTAATATATTTTTCACTTCTAATACTTGGCCGATTTCTAAGTTTTGTGGTTAACAGACTTTATTCATCCTGCTACTGTCACAGGGAATGCTTTTGGAAAAGAAAAAACAACACAACCTTTAACAGACATAACAAATCATCAAAATTCCACACGATTACACTGTACACCTTTGAAGAGTTGTGGACATGTTTTATCGTCTCAATCTCAGGCACGATATCAAAATATACCTCAACAGCAACATTTGCAGTTTGGTTTGTCATCTTCAGATGTGCATCGAGATTATCTTCTACCGGATTTAAATGAGCAACCGCTACTGCAAGGTTTTTATTATAAATGAATTTATTTATATAACATGAATCATTTATATACTAACTGCATTTTATTATAATTTATTATTAGAATTTGTGGATGTCAATATTGATGGTGATGCACCATGTATGTTTTAAATGAATAAAAGTTTTAGCTATTAAATTATACAAATATACCACAATCATAGTAATATTCAAAATAAGTGTAGCTTGACTAAATACTTAACATAACGGTACGTGAAAACAAACGCAGAAATTAATGATGCAAGTGAATATGAAGATGAGTATGAAGGTATTTCTATCTTGGCACAAACAGTGATTCATTCATGTCCACTATTTCAATTTTTATGGCTAATTTAATATGTTTTTAATATTATACTCTTTAGAGGATGACGTCGGATTGCAAGTATTGACAATGAAGGTATGGATATTTTATTATTTCTATATGTGTATACAATAACTAAGCATGCCATAACATAACACCTTGACATTAATCTTACATTTGCTTCTTTTATTAATAGAGTACTGGGATATAGGCGATCCTACATATGAATGTGAACATTGTGGTGCTTACTTCTGGTACGAAGAAAGAATCAGCAAGAAAGTCAAATCTAAAAAACCACAGTTCTCTTTGTGTTGTTGTCATGGAAAGATAAAACTGCCAAAGCCAAAAGAACCTCCTACAGTTTTAAAACACTTATTATTTGGATCAGGTAACAAAAAAATCTATTTTTACCATACTTAAATAATATTCGCAATATATGAATAAATCTTAATTCACCAACAATATATTATCCAGGTCCAAAAAGTAAACACTTCAGAGATAATATTAGAAGTTATAACTCAATGTTTTCATTTACATCAATGGGAGGAAAAGTTGATGCTTCTATCAATCAAACAAAGGGCCCAAGAACTTTCAAACTATCTGGACAAAATTATCACCAAATTGGAAGCTTATTGCCTCCCGAGGGATCAACCCCGAAGTTTGCACAATTATATATATACGACACAGAAAATGAAGTGCATAATAGAATTCATGCAGTGGGGTTAGTATTCAACTCTTCTTCATTTATATATGCATGAATAATCTAACAGAATCAAACTAAGATCAATTTTATAAAACCAATTTTTATGCAGTCGTGGTGAAACCATAAACCAGCTTCATGCTGAAATTGTTCAAGATCTTAAACAAATGCTCGATGACCAGAATGTTTTGACAAAGTCATTTAGAATGGTTAGAGACAAATTTCAAGAAGATACTCACTCCAATGTTAGACTCAGATTGATAGGAAAACGAAACTATGATGGAAGAAGATACAACTTACCATCGGTTTCAGAGGTAGCTGCTTTGGTGGTTGGAGATTTTGATGTATCTAGATGTGACCGAGACATCATTGTTGAAACTCAATCTGGACATCTACAAAGGATAAATGAGTTGAATGCTGCCTATTTAGGTCTTCAATATCCTTTATTATTTCCATACGGTGAAGATGGTTATCGAGAAGACATTCCTTTAAATGGAAATGATGAATCAAGTGGAGGAAGGCATTTTATTAGCATGCGTGAATATTTCACATACAAGATTCAAGAAAGGAATGTTGAAGTACCAACAATTGTGAACTCAAGAAGATTATTTCAACAATTCTTGGTTGATGGATTTACAATGGTTGAATCATCTAGGTTGAAGTATATCAGAACTCATCAAAAACAACTGCGAGCTGCCATGTATAAAGGATTAGAAGATGCAGTTTTACATGGAGAGATAAATCCTTCTTCTCAAGGTAAACGGGTAATTCTTTCATCCAGCTTCACAGGGGGTGCACGATACATGATTCAAAATTATCAAGATGCTATGGCAATTTGCAAATGGGCTGGATATCCAGATCTCTTCATCACATTTACTTGCAACCCAAAGTGGCCTGAGATTAGTAGATTTGTAAAGAGAAGGGGCTTACAACCAGAAGATCGCCCGGACATTTTATCTAGGGTGTCCAAAATCAAATTGGATCGTTTAATAAAGGATTTGAAAGAGAAACAAATTTTTGGAGCAGTTAAATCAGGTATAGAATTCATGCTTTATATTAAATTATTATCACATTTATAATCAGATTTAATAAAGAATTTATTTTACATATAAATTACAACCACTTGCCCCTATCACAAATTATTATTTTTTGCAGTGATATATACAATTGAATTCCAAAAGCGAGGGTTGCCTCATGCACACATATTACTCTTTCTTTACAATAAATGTCCAAATGTTAGAGACATAGATCAAATAATTTCAGCAGAAATACCAGATGAATTGGTCGATCCGCATTATTATAAGGCTGTGAAGAATTTTATGATGCATGGACCATGTGGTTCTGCTAGAAATCCGTCTCCTTGCATGCGTAATGGTAGATGTACGAAGCACTTTCCAAAGAAGTTTGTACAAAATACAACAATTGATGAAGATGGATATCCTATTTATAAAAGAAGGGACAATGGTAGAACTATCCAGAGAGAAGGTATTGAGTTGGATAACAGGTATGTGGTGCCACACAATAGACATTTATTGTTGAAGTATGGTGCACATATAAATGTTGAATGGTGCAATCAGTCTAGATCAATCAAGTACTTATTTAAGTACGTTTATAAGGGGTATGATCGTGTGACAGCAACATTTTCTCAAAGTGTGCACGAGAAAGACTCATCAGCTATGGATGAAATAAAAATATATTATGATTGTCGATACATATCACCATGTGAAGCTGCTTGGAGAATTTTTAGATTTCCAATTCACTATAGAGAACCTTCGGTAGAAAGACTTTCCTTCCATCTACCAAATGAACAAACAGTTATTTTCTCTGATGATGATCCAATTGATGATGTTGCCAATAGACCAAGTGTAAGGGAATCACAGTTTTTAAGCTGGTTCGAGGCAAATAAGACGTATGAAGAAGCAAGAGAATTAACTTATACAGAATTCCCTCTTAAGTTTGTGTGGAATAAAAAATTAAAAAAGTGGGAAAAAAGAAGAAATTCTGCATTTTCAATAGGGAGAGTATTCTTTGTTCCGCCTGGAAGTGGAGAGCAATATTACCTTCGAATGTTGTTGAATGTCATTAAAGGACCAAAGTGCTATGAGGATACGTAGAATCAACAATCATGAACATCTAACTTTTAGAGATGCATGTTATGCACTGGGTTTATTAGATGATGACAAAGAATACGTGGATGCCATAAAGGAGGCAAGTAACTGGGGAATGCCATCATTTCTCAGGCAGTTATTTGCTATGCTACTATTATCAAATTCAATGTCTCGACCGGAATGTGTTTGGGAGGAAACATGGATTTTACTATCAGATGATATCCTACATGAAGAAAGAAGAATATTGGATAATCCAGGTATACATTTGAACCTTCTATTTCAAATTTTAATCTTATATATTTGTTAAAAATATTTTTTAGGCTTGGAAAGTATGAGTTATTAATTATTTATATATTTTGTTAGAGGAAACTGGATGTAGACATCCAAATTAGTATAGCTACATTAATTTGCTTTTATAATTTCCAAATGAAATCATTTTACTTTTATATTGATATGACTCGAGAACACTTTATATTTTTCTGAATGATTAATTAACTCTCTCTCTCTCTCTCTCTCTCTCTCTATATATATATATATATATATATATATATATATATATATATATATATATATATTATTTCAGAGGCTGAGCTAACAAATAATGACCTAAAGAATCGTTGCCTACAAAAGTTGGAAAATATATTGAAAGGTTGCGGAAGAATGTTACATGATTTTCCAACAATGCCAAGACCGGTTTTCTATGAAGAGGAAGTTGACAACACCAATAGACTCATCCGTGATGAATTGCGTTATAATAGGCGCTCTTTGTCTAAGGAACATGAAGAACTATTGGTTAAATTGACAGTGGAGCAAAAGTCAGTTTATAACAGAATTATAACAGCAGTGCATGAGGACAAAGGTGGATTATTCTTTTTATATGGTCATGGAGGAACTGGAAAGACATTTATTTGGAGGACTTTATCTTCAGCCATAAGATCTAAAGGGGATATTGTGCTAACAGTTGCGTCCAGCGGAATTGCATCTCTTTTGTTACCGGGTGGTCGAACAGCTCATTCGAGATTTGCAATCCCACTCAATGCAAATGAAGATTCAACATGTAATATAAAATAGGGTACTCCTCTAGCAAAATTGATTATCGAGACAAAGTTAATTATTTGGGATGAAGCACCAATGATGCATAGATATTGTTTTGAAGCTCTTGACAGAACTCTAAGAGATATTCTTAGATTTAAAGATGCATCCAATTTGGATCGACTATTTGGCGGAAAAACAGTTATTCTTGGTGGTGACTTCAGACAAATACTTCTAGTCATTACAAAAGGTACTAGACAAGATATTGTTAATGCTGCCCTTAATTCTTCATATTTGTGGAATCATTGTCATGTCTTAAAGCTAACAAAAAATATGAGGTTGGAAGGAAATCAAGTAGAGTCACATTTGAATGATCTAAGACAATTTTCTGATTGGGTATTAGCAATTGGTGATGGTATGATTGGAAATTCTGTTGATGGTGTTGAAAAAGTTCATATCCCTGATGATCTTCTCATAAATAATTGTGATGATCCAATTTCTGCAATTGTGGAAGGTACATATCCAGATTTTTTAAGTCATTGCAGTGATATAACATACCTACAACAAGAGGAATTCTTTCTCCCACTCTTGACATGGTTGAATCAATCAATGAACACATGGTTTCACTAAACCAAAGTCAAGAAAAAATATTTTTGAGTTCCGATACAATCTGTATGTCAGACAATGCTTTTACAGGTTTGGAACACGTACATACACCTGAATTCCTAAACACTATTAAGTGTTCTGGAATTCCGAATCATGCTATCACTGTGAAAGTGGGTGTTCCAGTGATGCTATTGAGAAATATAGACCAATCTTCAGGGCTATGTAATGTAACAAGGTTAATCATCACTAGACTTGAAAATCGGGTTATTGAAGCAAAAGTTTTATCGGGGAATATGGCTGGAGAAAAGGTATTCATTCCGAGAATGTCGTTGACTCCATCTGATGCAAGAATACCTTTTAAGTTCCAACGACGGCAGTTTCCAATAGTTGTATCTTTTGCAATGACTATAAACAAAAGTCAAGGACAATCTTTATCTCATGTTGGGTTATATTTGAAGAAACAAGTCTTCACACATGGATAACTTTATGTTGGTCTATCACGAGTTACAAACAGAAATGGATTAAAGATTTTGGTTTATGATGATGATGGAGAAATTTCAAATGAGGCAACAAATGTAGTGTACAAAAAAGTTTTCCGTAATTTACTTGGACAATGAAAGCAAATCTAATATAAAAGGTCATAACTTAAGTGCTTCTCATGCTCCTGTCTTTGCTAAACCATATTGAAAATAAGCTTCAGAAACAATAGTTGAAAACTTCAATTGGTATGGTTATCGGGTATATTACATTAATTTTTATTATTTTGAGTTACTTTGAGCTAATAAATTCTCTGTTTTAAATATACTTACAAATAACTTACAAACCCTTTTACAACAGAGTTCTCTCGATGGATGTTGAAGTTTACAAAATAATGGCTCAGTTGCCGAAGGTGGAATAAATGAAGAAAAGACTCTACTGGTAAAATTAATACTTAATCACGTTCCGCTTGATTTTGGTTTTGACACACATTTAAATCTCATTAAAGATTTGTGAATTGACAACTTATGAATTTTTATATGCAAATGCAGACATCACTGCAATGATCAAATTCTTAAAATATAACTATGAGGAAGCGGATCAACAGTACAATTAGGTATGTAGATGCTTTTCTGCAGCCTTTTAAATTTCTGATTTAATTTTTTTTCGAGAAATAGAATAAATTATATGTAATATGCTGTTTGGTGGTTCTTCCCATCCCCACTTAACCATGTTCATATTAAATGCATGTCCTTTAATTTTTTAATATTGTGTACAACCAACTTTGAATTTGGATTATGGCCTTGGAAGTTTTCTTTGTTTTCACTTTATATAATTTGGTATTTCATCAATTGCACGCTAAAAGGTTTACTTTTCTTTGTTATCAAATGGGACATCATCAAAGCCTGCTAATCAAGATTATCTTCTAATCTCTGAAAATGACAAGAATGACTATGACTGGTATTTTTAGTATAAACTTTAGATCATATGTTGTCGTATAATATCATAACACATTCCTTTGTGGCTAAAATATATAATTTTGGATTTTGATATTCTCATCTAGAAACTTTATTTTAGGCAGAAAAAAATCGATGTTCAATGAACAAAACAGACGAAAATTAAGGCACAAAACAGCGAAGCGAAGCAAAGGCACGGAACGCTTCACGAAATGGAAGAATCTCAAAAGCTGGATCCGCGTCAAAGTCCGCGTCTAGACGCGAAGGCATCCGAGTCAAAGTTCGTGTCTAGACGCGAAGGCAGACGCGGATTCCAGCTCTCCCATCCGAAGTTGGATCAAAGAATTGTGAAATGAAAAGCGCTCTAAGAAAGGTTGCTTTGACGAAAATGAAGAAACTGAATAGCATATGCAGCCTCTAACAATTTATTGGATCAGTCAGTATGTAAGTGGCATTTTATTTGAGAGTTCAAAATGTCAAGTGTGTCACGAGGTGGTAGTGTTTCTGGTGTCCCTGACGAAAAAGAATTTTTTTTCTCAACTATCAACAACGGTGATTCATGGAAGCTACTGTATAGAATTTGTCTTTACTTGAATCCATGTTCAATCACTGTACTCTTTGACTGGGGTATAAAAGTTGTTAATCCAAAAGAAAAAAGTAATCTAACAGGGAAAATTTTACATTAGGTAGTTTTTAATGGAGCAATGTCAGTGTATATTTTTGTGAAACTTTGATAGTGAAAATTCTGATAAGAAAAAATAATTGGCAGTGAATATTTATTTGAAGTTTCTATTTGTTCTGCTCATTGTTAATCAACTAGATTACGTTTCATCTTTTTCCCTCGGCAGTTCTTCAAAATTAAAAATAACTTTGTGAGAAGAATTTGGAGAAAAGTTTAACCTTATCTACACGATGGCTCTTGCCCTTACATTGTCATATTCATTTCTACGACAGTTAAAGAATTCAGTGGTAATTGGTTTATATTTACTGATCATCGCTACGTATTTTACTACTTATGTACTGAATATATACTAAAGTTTGGTTTTTTATTGCATTCACTGTTAATAGGTGAGGTTACTTTCACCACCACATCTGCAATCAAAATAAATGTAATTCTTCAAATAGATTACATATCATCGTTCATTAAAGTTTGAATCCATATCTGTTCGAGTACTGAATATCGAAATCCTTAATGTCAAGAGCATTCCCATTGAGGAAGAGATGTTTCTCAATAGGATGACCAGTAATGTGTTTTTGGAGACTGACTCGAGTGCGGAAATACAAGTGAATTCAGTATGGCTTCAATTTAAGGCTTATAAAAATGGTGCACAATTTTCAAACTTTATGAACATGAATTTTACTTCACATCATTCTGTCGGGAAGAAGTTCAAAATATCGCGTATGTCATATTATAGCACTTACTCCAATCAGTTAGTTGTTGCTTCTTTTTTTTAATGCTTGTCGTTCTTCCATACAATATCAATCCCTTTTGGCCATAGGCTATCAGTAAAGGAAAAATTAAATTCATAATCTAATGCAAGTCTATGGCCACAAACCAAGTTGTCTTTGCCAATTGCTCAATCAAACTAACTTCATCTCTCTTCCTATAAACACCACATTGCACTTAAGTTGCCACTTATTTGCGGCATGCATGTTGACATCTCTACATGCTGGGTATTTAACAATAAAGTAACGTATATATTACGAAAAACTATCCCTTCTTTTAAATTTAAGTTCATTACTAATCCATCCTGTTTTATACTGTCATTTTATGAAGGACTACCTCCTACGTCAACAACAACAGAAGTTTTCTTTGGAATAAAAAGGAATTCAATTGTTGCTGGTATGAAGTTCTTCAACTGTCTTATTTATGGTTATATTATGTAATAAATAGCATGCGCAAATCCATATCTCATTGTTACTTCTCATATATTTGTATAATTTTTTATATACATCTTCATGAAGATATTTTTTTAAACTCATTTCATAATTTCTGCCCTTAATGTTTTTACAGCTTTGAGCGTCTTCACTAAAAAAATAACATCTCTTTGCACAAAATTCTAAACCATGATCCACTTGTGCCATTAGAAAGAGAACTTCTGAAACCACAATTAATACAAAAATCAGATCCTAAGTCTTTGTAGATTAATATGAATATGGAATAACTTATTTTGTGGCTGCTAAACATTATCGAATACGTTGGTACAATAAATGACATTGCGGGGCGAGCAAGAGTCCTGTTGGTCCTTCCTGATGCATTGTTAGATGCATTTTTGATCTTATGGATTTTCACTTCTCTTTCCAAGACACTGGAGCAGCTTCAGGTATCATCTTACTGTTTGTATTGAATTTGTGTACAAATACATTTTGCATTTGTCTCATCTCCTTTTTCTCATAAAATATCTGATTCTCACAAGTTTTGTTTTCATCAGGCAAAGAGGAGTTCAGTGAAGTTGGATATTTACAGACAATTTTCAAATGCATTAGCAATCACTGTCATTGCTTATTCTCCAAAGTTTTAACAGTCAAAGTATCAATGCACCTGTTCAATATTTTTTTCCTTTTGCCTTGCATTTCAGCAGCGCTTGTGGAGACAATATCACCTAAGACATCCAATTTTTTGGAATTTTTGGCTTTCTTAATATTTCTATTGTAATCTTCTTGCAAAGGAGCATTTGATGATCACAGTGCTAATTTCAATACATTCAATGGTTCATAAAAATGCTTCTTTGTGTCTATTGTATTTTTAAAAAAATATATTTTTTATATTATCCGCACATCGCGCGGGTACGTATACTAGTTATAATTAATATGCCATTTTCTTTGAAAAAAATATTTGGTGGTAAGGGAAAATTTAAAATTGGTGAATCTAGTGGCCAAGCTATTACTCCTCCCCCGGCTCCCCGACCCAGACCTGTTACCCGTCCTCCTCCACCTATTATTCTTGATAGTAATAACCCTTGTTTTCAATTTACCGATAGTCAATTTTGCCATGATATTGCACCAGGTCAACAATTAAATGATAAATATATGAATGTTCTTTATAATAATACAACTATCGATGAAAATGATGAGGAAAATAATGATTTAGATGAAACGCAACCGGATTTAGATGATACATCTACTAGTCATGTTGTTAACCCAACTGATAATAATCCAAATGATGCCCTGCCTGACCCTCCTGTAGTAACCCCTACTTTTAATAGACAACCTTCTAAACGGCAAGAAACATCTCTTGTTTTGCACTTTTTTACTTAACTAAGAAATCAAAATAAGGCTAAGTGTAAAACTTGTGGGACTTTGATGGCTCATAAATTGTCACGACCCAAAAACCCGCACTAGTCGTGATGGCGCCTCTCGTGAAGACAAGGTCAGCCAACTAACCCAAATAGTCCCTTTCAAAGTAGTTAAACATGAATGAATAGCAAAATACGACTTAAGGACATTAATTAACGAAGTTTACAACCCAACACAGCCCGACCGGGGTGTCACAAGTCACGAGCATCTAGAGAAGTCTAAATACAACTACAGGGCCAACAATATACGGAATAAAATTTAGAACCAAAGGAAGTAATCCGGTGCCGCGAACGCTGGCGGTCACTCTGCTCAGCTACGATAGCAATACCTTCAACCAGCTCAAAACCCTTTACCGGGTGAACAATACCTGCATCTGCACGCGAGGTGCATGGAGTAAAGTGAGTACTCCAACTCAGTGAGTAATAAAAGTAAATAATAACTGAGCAGCAAGAAATCACGTAAAGCAACCAACATGCTATACAGAAGCCGGGTGCAATTTTCTGAGAAAAACAGTGAAATCTGTGAAATCTTTAGAAATACCTTGGCTCAGTTCAAATCTCCTAAAAAAATGATCTTTTCAGTGATTACGAAAACGATTTCAAAACAGTTAGTGCTGATACGCACAGAAAATCCGCCCTTCGGGCACAAATACCACGGTATAACAGGTAAAGAGGCAAATAAGTATGCAAGATGAGCACATAAAAGTTCGCCCCTCGGGAAATATCTCAAAACAGTACCGGCCCCTCGGGCATGATTTATGTTCCTGGTCAGTCATTGTTACCTGACCGGTCAGCCATTGTTACCTGACCAAAACGCGTATTACAGTGCCATTGTTACCACTGGTCAGCTATTGTTACCTGACTGGTCAGTCATTGTTACCTGACCAAAACACGTATGACAGTGTCATTGTTACCACTGTCCAATTCTAAATGGGTACCCGCGCTCACTGTGGGTGTGTAGACTCCGGAGGGGCTCCTACANTATGGTCATGGAGGAACTGGAAAGACATTTATTTGGAGGACTTAGTCTTCGGCCATAAGATCTAAAGGGGATATTGTGCTAACAGTTGCGTCCAGCGGAATTGCATCTCTTTTGTTACCAGGCGGTCGAACAGCTCATTCGAGATTTGCAATCCCACTCAACGCAACTGAAGATTCAACATGTAATATAAAACAGCGTAGTCCTCTAGCAAAATTGATTGTCGAGACAAAGTTAATTATTTGGGATGAAGCACCAATGATGCATAGATATTGTTTTGAAGCTCTTGATAGAACTCTAAGAGATATTCTTAGATTTAAAGATGCATCCATTGGATCGACATTTGGCGGAAAAATAGTTGTTCTTGGTGGTGACTTTAGACAAATACTTCCAGTCATTACAAAAGGTACTAGACAAGATATTGTTAATGCTGCCCTTAATTCTTCATATTTATGGAATCATTGTCATGTCTTAAAGCTAACAAAAAATATGAGGTTGGAAGGAAATCAGGTAGAGTCACATTTGAATGATCTAAGACAATTTTCTGATTGGGTATTAGCAATTGGTGATGGTATGATTGAAAATTTTGTTGATGGTATTGAAAAAGTTCATATCCCTGATGTTCTTCTCATAAATAATTGTGATGATCCAATTTCTGTAATTGTGGAAGGTATATATCCAGATTTTTAAGTCATTGCAGTGATATAACATACCTACAACAAAGAGGAATTCTTGCTCCCACTCTTGACATGGTTGAATCAATCAATGAACACATGGTTTCACTAAACCAAAGTCAAGAAAAAATATTTTTGAGTTCCGATACAATCTGTATGTCAAACGATGCTTTTACAGGTTTGGAACACGTACATACACCTGAATTCCTAAACATATTAAGTGTTCTGGAATTCCAAATCATGCTATCACTTTGAAAGTGGGTGTTCCAGTGATGCTATTGAGAAATATAGACCAATCTTTAGGGCTATGTAATGGAACAAGGTTATTCATCACTAGACTTGGAAATCGGGTTATTGAAGCAAAAGTTTTATCGGGGAATATGGCTGGAGAAAAGGTATTCATTCCGAGAATGTCGTTGATTCCATCTGATGCAAGAATACCTTTTAAGTTCCAGCGACGGCAATTTCCAATAGTTGTATCTTTTGCAATGACTATAAACAAAAGTCAAGGACAATCTTTATCTCATGTTGGGTTATATTTGAAGAAACAAGTCTTCACACATGGACAGCTTTATGTTGCTCTATCACGAGTTACAAACAGAAGTGGATTAAAGATTTTGATTTATGATGATGATGGAGAAATTTCAAATGAGGCAACAAATAAAGTGTACAAAGAAGTATTCCGTAATTTACTTGGACAATGAAAGCAAATCTGATATGAAAGTTCATAACTTATGTGTTTCTCATGCTCCTGTCTTTGCTAAACCATATTGGAAATAAGCTTCAGAAACAATAGTTGAAAACTTCAATTGGTATGGTTATCGGGTATATTACATTAATTTTTATTATTTTGAGTTACTGTGAGCTAATAAATTCTCTGTTTTTAATATACTAACAAACAACTTACAAACTATTTTACAACAGAGTTCTCGCAATGGATGTTGAAGTTTACAAAATAATTGCTCTGTTGCCGAAGGTGGAATAAAAGAAGAAGAAAAGACTCTACTGGTAAAATTAACACTTAATCACGTTCCGCTTGATTTTGGTTTTGTCACACATTTAAATATGATTAAAGATTTGTGAATTGACAACTTATGAGTTTTTATATGCAAATGCAGACATCACTGCAGTGTGGGCTACAAGAAAGGACTTTAGGAATGGTGTTTTTAAGAAGTAGATAAAGACTTGCAATGTTTCATGGGATGCATCGTAGCGAAAAGGAGAAGAATGTTCAAATTCCTAAACATAACTCTGAGGAAGCGGATCAACAATTAGGTATGTAGATGCTTTTTTGCAGCCTTTTAAATTTCTGGTTTCAAATTTTTTTGAGAAATAGAATAAATTATATGTAATATGCCGTTTGGTGGTTCTTCCTTGTGACGACCCGACCGGTTGTCTCATGAGTTACCGGTCCGTTTCCCCCATTTCTGCTCCTATTTGCTTTGTTCATCTGTGTTTGAGGTACGGGTTGGTCGGATTGAATCCGGATTAGTTTTGGAAAGGTTTGAGACACTTAGTCTCTTTTAAGAAGGCTTAAGTTGGAAAAGTCAACCGGATGTTGACTTATGTGTTATAGGGCTCGGATGTGAGTTTCGATGGTTCGGTTAGCTTCAGGAGGTGATTTGTGACTTAGGAGTGCGATCGGAATAGGTTTTGGAGGTCCAGAGTAGAATTAGGCTTGAATTGGCGAAGTTGATATTTTGTCGATTTCCGGTTGGTAGCTGAGATTTTGATCCGGGGGTCGGAATGGAATTCCGAGAGTTGTAATAGCTTTGTTGTGTCATTTGGGATGTGTGTGTAAAATTTCAGGTCATTCGAACGTGGTTTGGTTGGGTGTTTGATCAAAAGCGTATTTTGGAAGATTTCAGAAACTTAGGCTTGAATCCGATGTGTTTTGAGTGATTTGATGTTGTTTGAGGTGTTTTGATGATTGGAACAAGTTTGAATAAGGTTTTATGATGTGTTGGTGCCTTTGGTTGAGGTCCCGGGGGCCTCGGGTGAGTTTCGGATGGTCAATCGGATCATTTTGTGCCTTAAAAGATTACAGGTTTGAAGCTTCAGGTGTTGCAGAGAATTACCCTTCGCGATCGCGAAGGGTGTGTCGCGATCGCATAGTAGGATTTGAGGAGGGCTGCCAGAGTGTTCTTCGCGTTCGCGATGTGGGTCCCGCGATCGCATAGAGTGAGGGGTTTGTGTATTGCGTTCGCGTGCGTGTGGTCGCGATCGCGTAGAGTCCTTTGGTCAACTGGTCTGAGGTCATGATTGTTCATCGCGTAAGGGTTGTCGCGTTCGCGAAGGTGTAGGAGGCAGAAGCATCGCGTTCGCATGGTCCTGGTCGCGTTCGCGTAGTGAAATTTTTGGGAGTTTAGAATTTGTTCTTCGCGATCGCGGCAAGTCATTTCAGTCGCGATATTGGGTCTATTTTCACCCATTGTTGATCATTTTGAGAGCTTCTTGGTGGAGATTTAAGAGCGATTCAAGGAGAAATGCTTGGAGGTAAGAATTTCAGACCTAAAACTCAATTCTATTGTGAAATCCACCTAGAAATTCATGGAAACTTAAGCTAAAAATGGAAGAACTAGGGCTTGGAATTTTGGACTTTTAATTTGGGATTTGAAGGGTCAATTGTGGACGGATTTTGATGTTTTTGGTATGTATGGACTCGTGGGGAGATAAGGAACCTATTGGTGTAAAAATTTCTGAGTTTCAAGATGTGGGCCAGGGGCTCGGGTTTTGCTAATTTTGGGATTTTTGGTATTTTTCGATTGTTTTCGCTTGGGCTTTGTTCCCTTAGCATATTGTGACGTATTCGTTCTGATTTTGGATAGATTCGACGCACGTGGAGTCGATTCGAGGAGCAAAGGCGTCGCGAGCTAGGGATTTAGCCGGTTCGAGGTGTGTAATGATTGTAAATGATGCTCTAAGGGTTTGAAACCCCGGACATGCACATCGTAGTGCTATATTGAGGTGAGACACGCGCTTGACGACGAGCGTGGGGACATTTACTATTGGGGATTGTGACTTGGTCCGTCCCGATTGATGATTTTACCGCGTATTTGATTGAGACTTATTTGTTATCATCATAACTTGGGCTGATTGCCATATTTGGGCTCCGTGCCAACTATTTGAACCCTTCGGGGATTTTTATTACTATTTCCTCACTGTTTGACTTATTACTTGAACTCAGTCCTGATAATGCTACTGTTTTTACTATTTAGCCATTCTTTACCAGATTTTTAAGACTTAAATGATATTTTAAATGATGTTTGGGCTGAAAACACTGTTTTACTATTGCCCGAGGGGCTTGTGATGATTTTTTGGACTGAGTAAGGCCGAGGGCCTATAATGTGAGGGACACTGATACTAATTTGAGGCCGAGGGCCTGAGTTACATATATGACACGAGGTGGCTTGATTGATATGAGGCCGAGGGCCTAGATTGATGCCACGAGATGGCTTGTGATTGCGCTTAGGCCGTAAGGGGCCCCTCCAGGAGTCTGCACACCCCCAGTGAGTGCGTGTACCCATTTGTGACATGAGATTGAGCCCGAGGGGCTGGCACTGTACTGAGATATGGCCCGAGGGGCGGATTTTGTGGATACTGAGCCCGAGGGGCGAACTTCTGTCTGTTACTTTACATTATTCACTATTTTACCTGTTGAAAGGGATTTTTGCTGGGTTTTTACTGCCTTACTGTTTTCAAACGATGTTATACTGCTTCATTATGGAATACTTTGTGCTTTATGTGATTTCTTTTCTTCAGTCATTATTTATATTTATTACTCATTGGGTCGGAGTACTCGCATTACTCCCTGCACCGTGTGAGCAGATTCAGGCGTTGTTGGTCTCGCTTCGGAGTATTGATTCCTCCAGTCCAGGCGGTGTTTCGGAGACTACGAGGTAGCTATTGGCGTCCGCAGCCCCCGTGCCTCCCTTATCTAGTTACTTTCTATGTTCTTCAGATAGTTATACCAGATACTGTATTTAGTAGACTTGTATCAGGATTCGTAGTTGCTCATGACTTGTGACACCTCGGTCAGGACTGTGTCGGGCTGGGTTCCGCATTTGCTTAACCGTATTTCCGCTATTTCGTGTTATTAGACCATGTATGAACTAACATTATGTTATTTAACTATTTAAAAATGAGATTTGGTTCAATTGGCTGGCCTTGTCTTCACGAGAGGCGCCATCACGACCGGTTTCGGGGTTAGGGTCGTGACAAGTTGGTATCAGAGCCTAGGTTACATAGGTCTCGCGAGTCATGAGCAGGTTTAGTAGAGTCTCGCGGATCGGTACGGAGACGTCTGTATTTATCCTCGAGAGGCTGCAGAACCTTTAGGAAAAACTTTATATTCTTGAAATTCTTATCGTGCGAACTTGTTGGTCCGAGTAATAAACTTCTGTTATTCTATTCTCTCACAGATGGTGAGGACACGAGCTACCGGACGAGGTGGACGACCACCAGTGCCACCAGCTGTGGCCACCAGAGGCCGTGGACGTGGTCGTGGTCGTAGCAGAGGCAGAGCAGCGAGGGCAGCACCTGTTGATCCACCAACTGCCCCAGTTCAGGACCAGGTTCCAATTGTGGACCCTCCAGCAGCACCAGCTGTGCCTATCGTGATTTCGGGTCTTCAGGAGGCCTTGGCTCAGATATTATCAATTTGAACTGGCCTAGCTCAGGTGGTTTCAGCCACTACAGCCGCAGCTACCTCACAGGTCGGGAGAGGCAGTCAGACTCCCGCCGCCCACACGCCTGAGCAGGTCGTGTAGGGGCTTCAGATGCCGGGGGCACATCCAGCCCAGCCGGTCGCAGCTGCTCAGGACTATGTAGTTCCTGTCATGCCAGAGGATGAGCAACGTAGGTTGGAGAGATTTGGGAGACTTCAGCCTCCGACCTTCAACGGAGTTGAGGGCGAGGATGCCCAGGGCTTTCTAGACAAGTGTTAGAGGATGTTTCTTACAGCCGGTATCTTGGAGACCAGCGGGGTCGCTTTCACTGCTTATCAGTTTTCAGGACCTGCATTCACCTAGTAGGAGGATCTTGAGAGACGCAGGCCTGTTGGTGCAGCACCCTTATCCTAGCAGCAATTTTCCATTCTCTTTCTGGAGAAGTATGTACCGCAGTCTCGCAGGGAGGAGCTGCGTAGACAGTTTGAGTGGTTGCGTCAGGGAGACATGACCGTGTCAGAGTATGAGTTGAGATTCTCTGAGTTGGCTCGTCATGCCATCTGGTTGGTCCCGACAGATCGAGAGAGGATCAAGAGGTTTGTCGATGGTCTTACTTATCAGCTCTGTATCCTTATGACCAGGGAGAGGGTGACTGGTGCTAAATTCGAGGAGCTTGTGGATATTGCCAGGGAGATTGAGTCTGTCCGTCTCCAAGAGCGAGAGGAGAGGGAGGCCAAGAGGCCTCGAGGATCTGGTAGCTATAGTGGTGGTCCTTCGAGGGGCCAGTTCCCGCACGGCAGAGGCCGACAGTTCCATCAGGGTCAGTCTGATTGCTCAGGTTATCAAGGAGCATCATCGGGTCATGGTTCCCACAGTTCACACCAGGGCCATTCTTCACTTAGTGCCCTCCCAGCTCAGAGCTCATCTCGTGCTCCATCTGTACAGGGCTCTTCTACGCCGAGTGCATCTGCTGGTCACCCCGGTGCGAGGGGTTCCCATCAGTCCCCTTCTCCAGCACCTAGGATTTGTTATGAGTGTGGCGAGGTGGGCCACATGTGGAGGCAGTGTCCCCGCCGTGTTACTAGTTCATCCCAGCAGAGGGGCCAGTCATCAGCTTCAGCTCCAGTTGCTCCACCACCACCCGCCCAGCCAGCTAGGGGTGGGGATCAGTCAGCCAGGGGTCGCCCCAGAGGGGGGAGGTCGATCAGGGGCGGTTAGGCCCGTTTCTATGCTCTTCCAGGCAGACCCGATGCCATTGCTTCTGATGCTGTCATTACAGGTATTATTTCAGTCTACCACAGAGATGCCTCTTTACTATTTGATCCCGGTTCTACCTATTCTTATGTGTCATCATACTTTGCTCACTATTTGGGTACTCCTCGTGAGTCTCTCGCTTTACCTGTTCATGTATCTACCCCGGTGGGTGAGACTGTTGTTGTAGACCATGTGTACCGGTCGTGTGTGTTGACTATTGGGGGTATGGAGACCCGAGTTGATCTTTTATTATTGAGTATGGTGGATTTCGATGTCATTCTGGGCATGGATTGGCTATGCCGGGTGTGCCACAAATCGAGTGGCGTGGTGTGAGTGATTATGTTCCTAGCAGAGTGATCTCTTTCTTGAAAGCCCAGCGTATGGTTAGGAAGGGTTGTCTTTCGTGTCTTGCCTTTGTGAGGGATTTTAGAGCTGAGACTCCCAGTATTGATTATGTCCCAGTTGAAGATCAGGGATTCGGACATTCATAAGACGACCTTCAGGACCAGATATGGTCACTATGAGTTCATGGTTATGTCTTTTGGGCTGACCAATGCCCCGGCAGCGTTCATGCTTCTGATGAACAGCGTGTTCCGGCCTTATCTTGACTCATTTGTTATAGTTTTCATTGATGATATCCTGGTATATTCGCGTAGTCATGAGGAGCAAGCGGAGCATTTGAGGATTGTGTTGCAGAGATTGAGGGAGGAGAAGCTTTATGCAAAGTTCTCCAAGTGTGAATTTTGGCTCAGTTCAGTGGCATTCTTGGGACACGTGGTGTCTAGTGAGGGGATTCAGGTCGATCTAAAGAAGATAGAGGCGGTGCAGAGTTGGCCCAGACCGTCCTCAGCCACAGAGATTCGTAGTTTTCTTGGTTTGGCAGGCTATTATTGCCGGTTTGTTCAGGGATTCTCATCTATCGCATCGCCCTTGACCAAGTTGACTCAGAAGGGTGTTTCATTTGTATGGTCGGACGAGTGTGAGGAGAGCTTCCAGAAGCGCAAGACAGCTTTCACCACAGCTCCAGTATTGGTTTTGCCATCAGCTTTAGGTTTATATACCGTGTATTGTGATGCCTCGAGAGTAGGGATCGGTTGTGTGTTGAAGCATGAGGGTAAAGTTATTGCTTATGCTTCTCGTCAGTTGAAGCCCCATGAGAAGAACTACCCCGTTCATGATTTGGAGTTGGCTGTCATAGTTCACGCGTTGAAGATTTGGAGGCATTATTTGTATAGTGTATCTTGTGAGGTATTCACTGATCATCGCAGTCTTCAGCATTTGTTCAAGCAAAAGGATCTTAATTTGAGACAGCGGAGGTGGTTGGAGTTGCTTAAGGATTATGACATCACGATAGTGTACCATCCGGGGAAGGCCAATGTGGTGGCCGATGCTTTGAGCCGAAAGGCAGTGAGTAGGAGGAGTTCGGCATATATTCCAGTTGGGGAGAGACCCCTTGCGGTGGATGTTCAGGCTTTAGCCAATCGGCTCGTGAGATTGGATATTTCAGAGCCCAGTCGGGTGTTGGCTTGTGTGGTTTCTCGGTCTTCTCTATATGAGCGCATCAGAGAGCGCCAGTATGATGATCCACATTTGCTCGTCCTTAGAGATAGAGTTCAACATGATGATGCTAGAGATGTGACCATTGGAGATGATGGGGTGTTGAGGATGCAGGGCCGGATTTGTGTGCCCAATGTGGATGGGCTTCGGGAGTTGATTCTGGAGGAGGCCCATAGCTCGCGGTATTCTATTCATCCAGGGGCCGCAAAGACGTATCAGGATCTTAGACAGCACTATTGGTGGCGGAGAATGAAGAAAGACAATGTGGGATTTGTAGCTTGGTGTCTCAATTGTTAGCAGGTGAAATGTGAGCATCAGAGACCGGGTGGCTTGCTTCAGCAGATGGTTATTCCTGAGTGGAAGTGGGAGAGGATCACTATGGATTTTGTTGTTGGACTTCCTCGGACTTTGAAGAAGTTTGATGCTATTTGGGTGATTGTGGATAGGCTGACCAAGTCCGCGCACTTCATTCCTATCTGTACTACTTATTCTTCAGAGCGGCTGGTAGAGATATATATTCGGGAGATTGTTCGGTTGCATGGTGTCCCAGTTTCCATCATTTCAGATCGGGGCACTCAGTTTACTTCCCAGTTTTGGCAGTCTGTTCAGCGAGAGTTGGGTACACAGGTCCAGCTGAGCACAGCTTTTCACCCTCAGACGGACGGACAGTCCAAGTGCATCATTCAGATATTGGAGGATATGCTACGCGCTTGTGTTATTGATTTCGGAGGTTCATGGGATTAGTTTTTACCGCTTGCGGAGTTTTCTTATAACAACAGTTACCAATCGAGTATCCAGATGGCTCCATATGAGGCTTTGTACGGGAGGCGGTGTAGATCTCCAGTTGGTTGGTTCGAGCCCGGCGAGGCTAGGCTTTTGGGGACAGATTTGGTTCAGGATGCCTTAGATAAAGTGAAGGTAATTCAGGAGAGACTTCGTACGGCGCAGTCGAGGCAAAAGAGTTATGCTGACAGGAAGGTTCGAGATATGTCTTACATGGTTGGTGAGAAGGTCCAGTTAAAGGTTTCACCCACGAAGGGTATTATGAGATTCGGAAAGAAAGGGAAGCTGAGGCCGCTGTTTATTGGACCTTTTGAGATACTTCGGAGGATTGGGGAGGTGGCTTATGAGCTTGCTTTGCCACCTAGCTTGTCGAGTGTGCATCCGGTTTTCCATGTTTCTATGCTCCGGAAGTATATTGGAGATCCGTCCCATGTTCTAGATTTCAGCACAGTTCAGTTGGAGGGTTATTTGACTTATGATATAGAGCCAGCAGCTATTTGGAGCGTCAGGTTAGGAAGTTGAGGTCAAAAGATATAGCTTTAGTGAAGGTGCAGTGGAGAGGTCGACCCGTGGAGGAGGCTACCTGGGACACCGAGCGGGAGATGCGGAGCAGATATCCTCACCTGTTTGAGGCCTCAGCTATGTTTCTTGACTCGTTCGAGGACGAACATTTATTTAAGTTGGGGAGGATGTGACGACCTGGCCGGTCGTCTCATGAGTTACCGGTCCGTTTCCCCCATTTCTGCTCCTATTTTCTTTGTTCATCTGTGTTTGAGGTATCGGGTTGGTCAGATTGAATCCGGATGAGTTTTGGTAAGGTTTGAGACACTTAGTCTCTTTTAAGAAGGCTTAAGTTGGAAAAGTCAACCGGACGTTGACATATGTGTTAGAGGGCTCGGATGTGAGTTCCGATGGTTCGGTTAGCTTCGGGAGGTGATTTTTGACTTAGGAGTGCGATCGGAATGGGTTTTGGAGGTCCGGAGTAGAATTAGGTTTGAATTGGCGAAGTTGATATTTTGGCGATTTCCGGTTGGTAGGTGAGATTTTGATCCGGGGGTCGGAATGGAATTCCGAGAGTTGCAGAAGCTTCGTTGTATCATTTGGGATGTGTGTGTAAAATTTCAGGTCATATGGACGTGGTTTGGTTGGGTTTTTTATCAAAAGCGTATTTTGGAAGATTTTAGAAACTTAGGCTTGAATCCGATGTGTTTTGAGTGATTTGATGTTGTTTGAGGTGTTTTGATGATCGGAACAAGTTTGAATAAGGTTTTAGGATGTGTTGGTGACTTAAGTTGAGGTCCCGGGGGCCTCGGGTGAGTTTCGGATGGTCAATCGGACCATTTTGTGCCTTAAAAGATTGCAGGTTTGAAGCTTCAGGTGTTGCAGAGAATTACCCTTCGCGATCGCGAAGGGTGTGTCGCGATCGCATAGTAGGATTTGAGGAGGGCTGCCAGAGTGTTCTTCGCATTCGCGATGTGGGTCCCGCGATCGCGTAGAGTGAGGGGTTTGTGTATTGCGTTCGCGTGCGTTTGGTCGCGATCGCGTAGAGTCCTTTGGTCAACTGGTCTGAGGTCATGATTGTTCATCGCATTCGCGTAAGGGTTGTCGCGTTCGTGAAGGTGTAGGAGGCAGAAGCATCGCGTTCGCATGGTCCTGGTCGCGTTCGCGTAGTGTAATTTTTGGGAGTTTAAGTTTTTTCTTCGCGATCGTGAGGCTAGTGCCGCAATCGCGATGAAGGAGAACACAGACCTGGGCAGAATGTTTTAAGTCATTTCAGTCGCGATTTTAGGTCTATTTTCACCCATTGTTGATCATTTTGAGAGCTTCTTGGTGGAGATTTAAAAGGAATTCAAGGAGAAACGTTTGGAGGTAATAATTTCAGACCTAAAACTCGATTCTATTGTGGAATCCACCTAGAAATTCATGGAAACTTAAGCTAAAAATGGAAGAACTAGGGCTTGGAATTTTGGAGTTTTAATTTGGGATTTGAAGGGTCAATTGTGGACGGATTTTGATGTTTTTGATATGTATGGACTCGTGGGGAGATAAGGAACCTATTGCTGTAAAAATTTCTGAGTTTCGAGATGTGGGCTAGGGGCTCGGGTTTTGCTAATTTCGGGATTTTTGGTATTTTTCGATTGTTTTCGCTTGGGCTTTGTTCCCTTTGCATATTATGACGTATTCGTTCTGATTTTGGATAGATTCGAAGCACGTGGAGTCGATTCGAGGGGAAAAGGCGTCGCGAGCTAGGGATTTAGCCGGTTCGAGGTGAGTAATGATTGTAAATGATGCTCTGAGGGTTTGAAACCCCGGACTTGCACATCATAGTGCTATATTGAGGTGAGACACGCGCTTGACGACGAGCGTGGGGACATTTACTATTAGGGATTGTGACTTGGTCCGTCCCGATTGATGATTTTACCGCGTATTTGATTGAGACTTATTTGTTATCATCATAACTTGGGTTGATTGCAATATTTGGGCTTCGTGCCAACTATTTGAACCCTTCGGGGATTTTTATTACTATTTCCTCACTGTTTGACTTATTACTTGAACTCAGTCCTGATAATTCTACTGTTTTTACTATTCAGCCATTCTTTACCATTAAGACTTAAATGATATTTTAAATGATGTTTGGGCTGAAAACACTGTTTTACTATTGCCCGAGGGGCTTGTGATGATTTTTCGGACTGAGTAAGGCCGAGGGCCTATATTGTGAGGGACACTGATACTGATTTGAGGCCGAGGGCCTGAGTTACATATATGACACGAGGTGGCTTGATTGATATGAGGCCGAGGGCCTAGATTGATGCCACGAGATGGCTTGTGATTGTGCTTGGGCCGTAAGGGGCCCCTCCAGGAGTCTGCACACCCCCAGTGAGCGTGGGTACCCATTTGTGACATGAGATTGAGCCCGAGGGGCTGGCACTGTACTGAGATATGGCCCGAGGGGCGGATTTTGTGGATATTGAGCCCGAGGGGCGAACTTCTGTCTGTTACTTTACATTATTTACCTGTTTTACCTGTTGGAAGGGATTTTTACTGGGTTTTTGCTGCCTTACTATTTTCAAACGATGTTTTACTGCTTCATTATGGAATACTTTGTGCTTTATGTGATTTCTTATCTTCAGTCATTATTTATATTTATTACTCACTGGGTCTGAGTACTCACATTACTCCCTGCACCGTGTGTGCAGATTCAGGCGTTGTTGGTCCCGCTCCGGAGTGTTGATTCCTCCAGTCCAGGCGGTGTTTCGGAGACTACGAGGTAGCTGTTGGCGTCCGCAGCCCCCGTGCCTCCCTATCTTGTTACTTTCTATGTTCTTCAGATAGTTGTACCAGATACTGTATTTAGTAGACCTGTATCAGGATTCGTAGTTGCTCATGACTTGTGACACCCCAGTCAGGACTGTGTCGGGCTAGGTTCCACATTTGCTTAACCGTATTTCCGCTATTTCGTGGTATGAACTAACATTATGTTATTTAACTGTTTAAAAATGAGATTTGGTTCAATTGGCTGGCCTTGTCTTTACGAGAGGCGCCATCACGACCGGGTTCGGGGTTAGGGTCGTGACATTCCCATCCCCACTTAACCATGTTCATATTAAATGCATGTCCTTTAATTTTTTAATCTTGTGTACAACCAACTTTGAATTTGGATTATGGCCTTGGAAGTTTTCTTTGTTTTCACTTTATATATGTATATAATTTGGTATTTTATCAACTGCACGCCAAAAGGTTTACTTTTCTTTGTTATCAAATGGGACATCATCAGAGCCTGCTAATCAAGATTATCTTCTAATCTCTGAAAATGACAAGAATGACTATGACTGGTATTTTTACTATAACATTTGTGTGTGCTGGTGTGATGACTCATTTTGTTACTACATATCTTTCTTCTACTTTAAATTGCTAATTGTTATTAATTGTTTTGACGAAAATGAAGAAACTGAATAGCTTATGCAGCCTCTAACAATTTATTGGACCAGTCAGTATGTAAGTGACATTTTATTTGGGAGTTCAAAATGTCAAGTGTGTCACGAGGTGGTAGTGTTTCTGGTGTCCCTGACGAAAAAGTATTTTTTTTCTCAACTATTAACAACGGTGATTCATGGAAGCTGTATAGAATTTGCCTTTACTTGCATCCATGTTCAATCACTGTACTCTTTGACTGAGGTATAAAAGTTGTTAATCCAAAAGAAAAAAGTAATCTAACAAGGAAAATTCTACATGAGGTAATTTTGAATCGAGCAATGTCAGTGTATAGCTTTCAGTTTTATATTTTTGTGAAACTTTGATAGTGAAAATTCTGATAAGAAAATATAATTAGTAGTGAATATTTATTTGAAGTTTCTATTTGTTCTGCTCATTGTTACTCAACTAAATTATGTTTCATCTTTTTCCCTCGGCAGTTCTTCAAAATTAAAATAACTTTGTGGGAAGAATTTGGAGAAAAGATTAACCTTATCTATACGATGGCTCTGGCCCTTACATTGTCATATTCATTTCTACGACAGTTAAAGAATTCCGTGGTAATTGGTTTATATTTACGGATCATCGCTACGTATTTTACTACTTATGTTCTGAATATATACTAAAGTTTGGTTTTTATTGCATTCACTGTTAATAGGTGAGGTTACTTTCACCACCACATCTGCAATCAAAATAAATGTAATTCTTCAAATATAGTACATATCATCGTTGATTCAAAAGTTTGAATCAAAATCTGTTCGAGTACTAAATATCGAAATCCTTAATGTCAAGAGAATTCCCATTGAGGAAGAGATGTTTCTCAATAGGATGACCAGTAATGTGTCGTTGGAGACTGACTCGAGTGCGGAAATACAAGTGAATTCAGTAGGGCTTCAATTTAAGGATTATAAAAATGGTGCACAATTTTCAAACTTTATGAACATGAATTTTACTTCACATCATTCTGTCAAGAAAAAGTTCAAAATATCGCGTATGTCATATCGTAGCACTTACTCCAATCAATTAGTTGTCGCTTCTTTTTTTTTAATGCTTGCCGTTCTTCCATACAGTATCAATCCCTTTTGGCCATAGGCTATCAGTACACGAAAAAATAAACTCATAATCTAATGCAATTCTATGGCCAGAAACCAAGTTGTCTTTGCCAATTGCTCAATCAAACTAACCTCATCTCTCTTCCTATAAACACCAGATTACACTTAAGTTGCCACTTCTTTGCGGCATGCATGTTGACATCTCTACATGTTCAGGTATTTAACAATAAATTAACGTATATATTACGAAAAACTATCCCTTCTTTTAAATTTAAGTTCATTACTAATCCATCACGTTTTATACTGTCATTTTATGAAGGACTACCTCCTACGTCAACAACAACAGAAGTTTTCTTTGGAATAAAAAGAAATTCAATTGTTGCTCGTATGAAGTTCTTCAACTGTCTTATTTATGATTATATTATGTAATAAATAGCATGTGCAAATCCATATCTCATTATTACTTCTCATATATTTGTATAATTTTTTATATACATCTTCATGAAGATATTCTTTTAAACTCATTTCAGAATTTCTGCCCTTATGTTTTTACAGCTTTGAGCGTCTTTACTAAAAAAATAACATCTCTCTGCACGAAAGTCGAAACCATGATCCACTTATGCCATTAGAAAGAGGACTTCTGAAACCACAATATATACAAAAATCAGATCATAAGTCTTTGTAGATTAATACGAATATGCTTTTGAAGTCGGTTCTTATTTCCCGTCATTCTGCTTTTTACAGCTTTGCGCGTCCTCACTAAAAAATTCATATTTCTTTGTAGACACGTCGAAATGCCGATCCACTTATGCCGTTGGAATAATAACTTCTTCAACTAAAATAATTCCAGAAATCAGCTCTAAATTATTAATACATTTATACAGATAGGCATTTCAATTTAGTTCTAAATATCTGCTATTGTGCTTTCTACAGCTTTGTGCATCCTAACTAAAAAAATCACAAATTTCCGCAGACACATTGAAACCACGATCCGTTTTAATTTTTGGAAAGAGGACTTCTGGAACTATGATACACACAAGCGTCAGGTCCATATTATTTTTCTTAATATAGAAATTCTATTGAATACTGTTTTAAATCTCTATCATTCTGTTTTTCATAGCTTTGCTCGCCGTGATAAAAAATTTATATTTCTCTACAGGAACGTTGAAACCATGATCCGCTCGAACCTTTCAAAATGAAGGCCTATGGAACTGCAATACATTCAAAAAGCAGGTCCTTATTTTTTGTATATTTATACAGATATATTTATAACTCAACTTTGAATTTCTTACATTCTGCTTTTCACAGCTTTGTGCATTGTGAAAGGATATTTTTATTTTGTTGATGCATCGTCGGTTTTTGACAACGTAGTATTATTTATTTTAACACTCCTATTTTCTTTTCGCTCGCAGTTCTAGAGACTTACATCTTAATTTTGATATAATGCTATTGTGGTGCACTTCAAACATCGGGAACTTCCATATCTTCTGATTACAGATGATAGAAATGTGACGACCCGGCCGGTCGTCTCATGAGTTACCGCTCCATTTCCCCCATTTCTTCTTCTTTATGCCTTGTTATCCGTGTTTTGTGGTATCGGGTTGGTCGGATCGAATCCGGAATGGTTTTGGTGAAGTTTGAGACACTTAGTCTCTTTTAAGAAGGCTTAAGTTGGAAAAGTCAACCGGATATTGACTTATGTGTTAGAGGGCTCGAATGTGAGTTCCGATGGTTCAGTTAGCTTCGGGAGGTGATTTGGGACTTTGGAGTACGATCGAAATGGGTTTTGGAGGTTTGGAGAAGATTTAGGCTTGAATTGGCGAAGTTGATATTTTGGCGATATCCGGTTGGTAGGTGAGATTTTGATATAGGGGTCGGAATGGAATTTCGAGAGTTGTTGTAGCTTCGTTATGCCGTTTGGGATGTGCGTGCAAAATTTCAGGTTATTCGGACGTGGTTTGGTTGGGTTTTTGATCAAAAGCGGAATTCGGAAGTTTTTAGAAACTTAGGCTTGAATCCGAGGTGTTTTGGTTGATTTAATGTTGTTTGAAGTGTTTTGATGATTGGAACAAGTTTGAATGAGGTATTAGGATATGTTTGTGCTTTTGGTTGAGGTCCTGGGGGCCTCGGGGTGATTTCGGGTGGTTAACAGAGAAAAATTGGATTGTGTTGCAGCTACTGAAGTTGCTGCTTCTGATATTTTCGCACGTGCGGGAAGGGAGCCGCAGAAGCGGATTTGAGGGGAAGAGTTAGGAACCGTAGATATGGTGGATTGGCCGCACCTGCGAAGGCGCAGGTGCGAAGAGTTGACCGCAGATGCGAATTTGACCCGTTAAGTGATTTCCGCAGATGCGAAGGAAACACCGCAGATGCGGTACCACATAAGTTGGTATTGTGCCTCAGATGCAAAAAGGACTGGGCAGAACATATAAGTTATTTCATTTCGCGAAGTTGGGTTATTTCACCATTTTTGACTTTGGCCTTGGAGCTTTTTGGGCGATTTGAGAGAGGAATTTCAAGGGAACTTCATTGACGTAAGGATTTTGAACCTAAAATACATTTCTATGGTAGTATTTCATGGATTAAGGCTATAATTTAAGGAATTAAGGGCTAAAAATGGGGGATTAGGGCTTGGGATTAAGAGATTTTGAAATGAGAATTTGAGGGGTCATTTGGGCTCCGATTTCAGTGTTCTTGGTATGTATGAACTCGTGAGAGTATGAGGATTCCGAAAATATAAATTTTACCCGATTCCGAGACGTGGGCCTTAGGGGCATTTTGGTTATTTTACCTAATTTCGCGTCTTAGCATAGAATTTAATTATAGAATCAGTTATTTGAAGTGTTATTTACATTATGAAATTGAATTGAATAGATTTGGGCCATTTGGAGTCGGATACTCGTGGCAAAGGTGTGGTTTCGGGTTGACTTGCACTTGTTCGAGGTAAGTGGCTTGTCTAACCTTGTGTGGGGGACTTTTCCCCTTAGGATTGATATTGTGGTAATTGAAATGCCTCGTACGTGAGGTGACGAGCGCGTACTTGAGCTAATTGTTGAAAATCCGGTTTTCTTTAAGTATTTCAATTGAGTTCCTTCTCCTGTTTCATTCTACTTGCGTATTTAGCTTGTTGTTAGTTTAGAAAAGTATGTTTAGTAGAATTAATTGCCTATTAGCTTAAATTGCCTTAATTGCATTACGTGAAGCATGTTAGGCTAGACTTATCTGTTTACTTAGTATGAAATTTAGCATTTATTGAGTATTCTTGTGTTGCTGTTGTGCCTTTTAATTTGGGACTACGGGACGGCATCCCGGGAGATCCCATGTAAGTACTTATGATCTGGACTGAGGTGCGGGATACCAAGAGATCCCTGGCACGTATATTGAGGATACCGAGAGATCCTCGGGATACCAAGAGATTCCTAGTATATTTTTTAGGATACCAAGAGATCCTCGGGATACCAAGAGATCCCCGGTTATCATCCTTGCTATGAGTTGTAGTTCTTTGTGGTTTACCTTTACCTCTGTTTTCCGTTATTGTATTTTTATTATCATGTATAGGCTCTTACTGTAGATTCTCAATTGAACTGCTTATCTTATCCTGCCACTTAATATTTATTTAATCTCAGTAGGGCCCTGACCTTCCTCGTCACTACGCAACCAAGGTTAGGCTTGGCACTTACTGCGTACCGCTGTGGTGTACTCATGCCCTTCCTGCGCATGTTTTTCATGTGCAGATCCAGGTACCTCTACTCAGGCTTACTATTCTTGAGGCGAGGCGATTCTACGGGACTTCGAGGTATATCTGTCGCGTCCGCAGACCGAGGAGTCTATTTCTATTCCTGCATTTAGTAGTTAGCCCTTCTGTACTTTATGTTCTTGTTAGACATTCCGGAGATTAGAACTATGTAGTGTTTTTTTTTCTCAGCTTGTGGATCCGTGAGTTTTCGGGTTTTGGGATAGTGTATCAAATTTTGAGAAGTTGTGTGTATATGCCGAGCGGCATTTAGATATTGTTTCTTTCAGTCATTTCGGCTTTTGATTATTTATTCCGCAAGATTTTTGTTTTCCGCATAGTGCTGTAACGATAGTTCACGGAGGGCGAACTGGGGTCGTAACAAGAAAGGATTCAAATGCCAAATTTCTTCAAATGAAAGTCAAATCTCCATTGGTTGCTGGTTTCCCGCTAATGACGAATCTGTTGACTATTCGCTTTACCTTTTAGAATGCTCAATGAAGGAGGCATTTGATGTTCTCGAAGTTATCTCGTGCAAGGCTACCAACATGAAGCATAGCCCGTTTGAAATCATCGACTCATGATAAGATATTTGAATCTGCTAGCCCAAAAGTGAAGATCAACCCCATGAAGTCAAGTAATTTGTGAATACCAATACTTTTATTTCCGAGGTATGAAACAAATCATCGATAACAGTTGTGATAAGGTTCATATTAATCGACTAATTTTGGTGCACTCAATTGAACTATTTTACTATTATTGGTTTTTTTACTTAGGTCCTAAAGATTATACCTTATGAAGTAAGATTTTCGGGTTTTCAATAAGTGTTTTTAATGTTAAAAATGTTGTGGTGATCTTGACATAATTATTTCAATGAAACACTGTGGACATTAAATATTTTTAGGTAATTATTTTATGTTAGTATTGAAAATATTATGTCAATAGTTATTGGTTGGTGCTGACATTCTTTAAAATTAAGTTCATTACTAATTCATCCCATTTTATTAGTTTCTGAAGGATTGCCTCCTAGATCATCCAACACCACAAGTTTCCTTCGAAACAACAAAGCAATATAACTGTTGTCGTTATGAACTTCTTTAACTGTCTTTTTACTGGTTTTATTATGTATAGTATACCGAAATTCGTATTCTCCAACGTTTTAACAATCAAAGTATCAATGCACCTGTTCAATATATTTTTTCTTTTGCCTTGCATTTCAGCTTCACCTATGGAGACAATATCACCTAAGACATCAAATTTTTTGTGATTTTTGGCTTTCTTAATATTTCTACTGTAATCTTCAATGCAAAGGAGCGTTTGATGATCACAGTGCTAACTTCTTGGGTGAATTATACTAGCTCTAGCTGTTTCAGCATTGTTTATCAAGTCATTATTTGATTAAAGTTTAGCTAAAACCTCAACAACTACTAGAATTTCAGAAAAATGATGATGAATGACTAAGGACCAAGCACTTTGCAAGCAGTAGATATGATATGTAGCAAATACAACGTGGTTATTGTAGCATAAATGTTGTTCTATCACAAATTAGTTTTTCCTATTGTGTTATATTTTAAATTACGTTCTTTTCTCACCAGATGTTTTCTAATGGAAAACTATATTTCCTTATGACTTGAATATATGAATATTCAATACATTCAATGGTTCATAAAATAACAACATTTTAATGCTCCTTTGTGTCTATCGTATTTTTTAAAAAATATATTTTTATATTATCCGTGCATCGCGCGGGTACCTATACTAGTTGGTGATTAACACAAGTAAATTATTTACCAAAAAAAAAAAAAAGAAGAAATTAAAACAGTTTGGCTATTACACAAGTCCAACAAAATAACACAGCCAATGGGGTTCTTCTTCTTGCTTTTGAGTTCTTCTTCCCTCCAAACTATATATGGTCTCAAGCTTTCAAAATTTGCAAAAATTGGTTCAACTTTCTTGGTAATGATTTCTGTTTGCTTAGGGACATTAATTCGTAATTCATATTCCTTCCTTGAGAATTCTGCAGGGGTGCATTAATTAATTATTTTTCATATAGTTAGTAGAAAAAAAACTTACTTGGTGCAGCAGTTAAAAGAATAAAACTGGAATTATATTCTTTGAAATTTGTATCTTTTAACTACTAGACAATTAAATTACCTATAGAACAATGATATTAATGCACGTTGGCATTGTCAGAATTTGGAAAAAGCGTGTTAAAGTTTATAAATCGTTAGGATAGAATCTGTGACAACCCGATCCGTCGTCACGTGAGTTACCGCCTCGTTTTCCCCATTTTCTGCTTCTTTATGCTTCATTATAAGAGTCTTATGTGAACGAGTTGTTTTGGATTGGCTTTAGAAGGAAATGAGACACTTAGTCTCTTTAAGGAAGGTTTGGTTTGGAAAAGTCAATCGGATGTTGACTTATGAGTTAGAGGGCTCGGATGTGATTTTCGGATATTCGGTTAGCTTCGGGGGATGATTTGTGACTTAGGAGCGTGATCGGAAGTAATTTTGGAGGTCCGGTGTAGAATTAGGCTTGAATTGGCGAAGTTAGTATTTTGGCGAATTCCGGTTGGTTGGTGAGATTTTGATCCGAGGGTCAAAATGGGATTCCGAGAGTTGTTGTAGCTTCGTTAGGTGATTTGGGGATGTGTGCGCAAAATTTCAGGTCATTCGGAGGTGTTTTGGTCGGGTTTTTGATCGAATGCGTATTTCGGAAGTTTTGGAAGAACTTAGGCTTGAATCCGATGTAATTTGATGGTTTTGGTGTTGTTTGTGGTGTTTTATGATTGGAGCAAGTTTGAATGGTGTTTAGGATGGATTGGCACTTTTGGTTGAGGTCTCGGGGGCCTCGGGGTGATTTCGGATGGCCATCGGGATGAATTTGGACTTGTAGCACTGCTGATAGTTGCTGGTATCTGGTATTTCCGCATCTGCGAAAAAGGGGCCGCAGATGCGAAGATAGGAGCGCAGGTGCGGATTTTGGACCATTGGTGGACTTCCGCAGAAGCGGATGGTGGTCCGCATATGCGGCGTCCGCAGAATCGGATATATACCGCAGAAGCGGTCCAGGCGGTTAAGTGAAGCACCACAGGAGCGGAATAATTCCGCAGAAGCGAAAACCGCAAATGCGGTAATTGGATCGCAGAAGCGAAAATAAGGTCTGGGCAGAAGGGTTTAAAAATTAATATTTCATCCGCGAGCTAAGGTATTTTTCCTCCATTTTTGAGCAACCTTGAGAGTTTTTGGGCGAGAATTGAAGGGGATTTCGACTGGGATTGATTGGAGGTGAGTTCTATGGCCTAAATACATGATTTAATGGAAGAATTAACCTAGAAATTTATGGAAATTCATCAAAAAGGGAGAAAAGTTAGGGCTTGGTTTTTGGTATTTTAAAGTGGGTTTTGATGGGTCATTTGAACTCGGATTTGGGAGTTCTTGGTATGTATAGACTCGTGGCGAGATAAGGAATCCAATGATGTTAAATTTTCTAATTTTCGAGAAGTGAGCCCGGGGCTCGGGTTTTGCAAATTTCGTGATTTTGATGTTTTTCGATTCTTTTCGATTGGGTTATGTTCCCTTAGCCTCTTGTAACGTATTCGTTGTGGTTTTGATCAGATTCGACGCGCGAAGAGGTCGATTCGCGAGGCAAGGGCATAGCGAGCTAGGATTTTGGCCGACTTGAGGTGAGTAATGATAGTAAATGATATCCTGAGGGTTTGAAACCCCGAATTTGCACAACGTAGTGCTGTATTGAGGTGAAACACGCGCTTAATGGCAAGCGCGGGGTTGTTTACTACTGGGGATTGTGACTTGGTCCATCCCGATTAATATTTTTACCGCGTATTTGACCGAAATGTATTTGTTACCAACATGATTTGGGCCTATTGCCATATTTTGGGCTTCATGCCGACTACTTGAATCCTGCGTGGATTTTTATCACTGTTTCCTCACTATTTTGATATACTACTTGAACTCAGTCTTGTTGATTATACTGTTTTACAAACTCAGCTGCTTTAATTGAACTTTGAGACTTAAATGATATTTCCACTGTTGTTTGGGCTGAGCACTACTATTTTATTGATGCTTGAGGGGCTTATGATGTTTTCTGGACTGAGTGAGGCCGAGGGCCATATGTGAGGAGGCTTTCAGGCCTCGAGTGTGATGTGAGGAGGCTTTCGGGCGTCGAGTGTGATGTGAGGAGGCTTTCAGGCCTTATGTGTGATGTGAGAAGGCTTTCAGGCCTTATGNTTCTGCTTCTTTATGCTTCATTATAAGAGTCTTGTGTGAACGAGTTGTTTTGGATTGGCTTTAGAAGGAAATGAGACACTTAGTCTCTTTAAGGAAGGTTTGGTTTGAAAAAGTCAATCGGATGTTGACTTATGAGTTAGAGGGCTCGGATGTGATTTCCGGTGATTCGGTTAGCTTCGGGGATGATTTGTGACTTAGGAGCGTGATCGGAAGTAATTTTGGAGGTCCGGTGTAGAATTAGGCTTGAATTGGCGAAGTTAGTATTTTGGCGAATTCCGGTTGGTAGGTGAGATTTTGATCCGAGGGTCAAAATGGGATTCCGAGAGTTGTTGTAGCTTTGTTAGGCGATTTGGGATGTGCGCGCAAAATTTCAGGTCATTCGGAGGTGTTTTGGTCGGGTTTTTGATCGAATGCGTATTTCGGAAGTTTTGGAAGAACTTAGGCTTGAATCCGATGTAATTTGATGGTTTTGGTGTTGTTTGTGGTGTTTTATGGTTGGAACAAGTTTGAATGATGTTTTAGGATGGGTTGGCACTTTTGGTTAAGGTCCCGGGGGCCTCGGGGTGATTTCGGATGGTCATCGGGATGAATTTGGACTTGTAGCACTGCTGATAGTTGCTGGTATCTGGTATTTCCGCATCTGCGAAAAAGGGGCCGCAGATGCGGTTCCGCAGATGCGAAGATAGGAACGCATGTGCGGATTTTGGGCCATTGGTGGACTTCCGCAGAAGCGGATGGTGGTCCGCATATGCGGCGTCCGCAGAAGCGGATATAGACCGCAGAAGCGGTAATTGGATCGCAGAAGCGAAAATAAGATCTGGGCAAAAGGGTTTAAAAATCAATATTTCATCCGCGAGCTAAGGTATTTTTCCACCATTTTTGAGCAACCTTGAGAGCTTTTGGACGGAAATTGAAGGGGATTTCGACTGGGTGTGATTGGAGGTGAGTTCTATGGCCTAAATACATGATTTAATGGAAGAATTAACCTAGAAATTTATGGAAATTCATCAAAAAGGGAGAAAAGCTAGGGCTTGGTTTTTGGTATTTTAAAGTGGGTTTTGATGGGTCATTTGAACTCGGATTTGGGAGTTCTTGGTATGTATAGACTCGTGGCGAGATAAGGATCATGATGTAATTTCTAATTTCGAGAGTGAGCCCGGGCTCGGGTTTTGCAAATTTCGTGATTTTGATGTTTTTCGATTCTTTTCGATTGGGTTATGTTCCCTTAGCCTCTTGTAACGTATTCGTTGTGGTTTTGATCAGATTCGACGCGCGAAGAGGTCGATTCGCGAGGCAAGGGCATAGCGAGCTAGGATTTTGGCCGACTTGAGGTGAGTAATGATAGTAAATGATATCCTGAGGGTTTGAAACCCCGAATTTGCACAACGTAGTGCTGTATTGAGGTGAAACACGCGCTTAATGGCAAGCGCGGGGTTGTTTACTACTGGGGATTGTGACTTGGTCCATCCCGATTAATATTTTTACCGCGTATTTGACCGAAATGTATTTGTTACCAACATGATTTGGGCCTATTGCCATATTTTGGGCTTCATGCCGACTACTTGAATCCTGCGTGGATTTTTATCACTGTTTCCTCACTATTTTGATATACTACTTGAACTCAGTCTTGTTGATTATACTGTTTTACAAACTCAGCTGCTTTAATTGAACTTTGAGACTTAAATGATATTTCCACTGTTGTTTGGGCTGAGCACTACTATTTTATTGATGCTTGAGGGGCTTATGATGTTTTCTGGACTGAGTGAGGCCGAGGGCCATATGTGAGGAGGCTTTCAGGCCTCGAGTGTGATGTGAGGAGGCTTTCGGGCGTCGAGTGTGATGTGAGGAGGCTTTCAGGCCTTATGTGTGATGTGAGAAGGCTTTCAGGCCTTATGTTGATAAAGCGCTTGGGCCGTAAGGGGCCCCTCCGGAGTCTGCACACCCACAGTGAGCGCGGGTACCCATATGATCTGAGAGTGAGCCCGAGGGGCTGATATTATGCTGAGTGACTGATACTGAGCCCGAGGGGCTGATACTGTTCTGAGCGATTGATACTGGGCCCGAGGGGCAGATTTCTACTCATTATTTACTTGTTGTTTTATCTGATTTACCTGTTCGTTTAAAAGGAGATTTCATTTGACTTTTAAATGTTTTACTGCTTTAAATGATTAACTGCTTGATATAGAATTGCCTTGTGCACTTATGAGTTTTCATGCCTTCGGTTATTATTTATTATTATTACTCACTGGGTCGGAGTACTCACATTACTCCCTGCACCATGTGTGCAGATTCAGGCATAGCAGAGTCCGCTCCTGAGCACTGATATTCTTCACAGACCAGGCAGCGAGTTGGAGCTTCGAGGTAGCTGTTGAAGTCCGCAGCCCCTTGACTCCCTATTTTATGTTATTTCAGTTCCTTCGGACTATTGTATCAGATATTGTATTTCTTAGGCTTATAGCAACTCTGTAGTAGCTCATGACTTGTGACACCCCGGTTTGGACTGTGTCGGGATGGTTTCTTTTGTTATTATCGTTGTTCCGTATTATTGACTATATTAAGCATGTGTTAGAATTGTTAGTGTTAATTAATTGCTTAAAAGAGGTGTTTGCGTTGTTCTGGCTGGCCTTGTCTTCACGAGAGGCGCCATCACGGCCGGGTTTGGGAATTGGGTCGTGACAGAATCATATGGGGTAATTAAGGACGATAGCAATAGATCAATGTTTATGTCCCCGCTGCCGAATGAATTTCAGTTTTGTTCTAACTTTTTATGCCAATTACCTGTATTAAGAATTGAAAGTTCTCATTAGATCAGTTTAATAGTTAGTTTATGCACTTACAACATTTATTTATTGTTTCTCGAAAAATTCTCCTTCCGTCTCATTGTATCTGTCATAATTTTCTTGTACACGCCCTTTAAGAAAAATTAATTAGGATGTATTTTTGATTACTTTACCCTTATTCATGTCTTAATATTTAATCTTTTTTCATCGGTATTTGAATAAAGTTAGGTGTTTGTAATCTTTCTAAAGGTAAAAAAGAAAAAAGATAATCAATTTTGTCTTGAACTTATAAAGTTATAAATAATTTGAGATAACTATTTTTAATAACATAATATGAGACGAATAGAGTATAATATTATCTTGCTTGTTCGGTGAACACGTGATATTAACTTGAGATAATGATAATTTGTCTTGGAAATAAAAGTTAGATAATCGATGCAATTTGGTTTAGATTGCTAGCAGCAAAATTACTACTTTCGTATCTGCAAATATATTACACCACTCAAGAGAATTACAAATTATTACTCCAATCCTCTCATTTTAGTATCACTATTTTTATTTTGAGTACACTGTAAAAAGAATGATTATTTATATATAAAAATAATTTTAATCTTCAACGTCTTAATTTACTCTTAATGATATACTTTTATAGTTATAAAATTATTATGGTCTATCTAAAATCATAAGTTATAAAAAAGTATCACATAGTCCAAGTAGGAGATTAGATTAATTTTAATATACAATCAATAAAAGAAAAATCAAATTTAAGTCAAAAAAATAAGCTTCCTTTTTTGTATAATGTGTATGATATTTACTTTCAGGAAGAATAAATCTAATCACATGTGCCAAAAAGTAAGTTGGAGCTGACACTTCTGAGAGCATGTCACTTTGACGTGACATCACCAGCTATTAACCTTTTTAGGCTTTGAACGAAGGCTCATCTATCTGTTGAATTTATGAAGGTGTACAAGCATATTTACTGTAACAAAAGTGCAAAAGCAAGGGCAAAATGAGACTTGCAAAAAGGATTGCAAGTCCTTCCATTACCAGTAGTACAAGGACGCGATGGGAATAGAGGAAGTAGTCCTTTTTAACTACTTTATATTGGAGAAATTCTTTTACATGGTGATTTTCACCAAACTCATCTTAAATTATTGAAACGAGTAATTTTTATAGTTCAGATGATCGTTGGCTTTTAGCTCTGAGCGGAGTGACATTAACTTGATGGCTTTTATGAATATTCTGACAATGGATTTTCAGCGGAAAATGTGGTTTGCCTATTTTGCTTTAATGACTGATGTACACTGTTTGCAGGTTTCTGGAATTAACATCTGATTACTCTGTCTAACTACTCTGGCTTTACGAGGTAAGCTAATAGAAGGCATCAGTTCCCAACCAAATTATTCAATTTTGCCTTTCACTCGATATCTTTTTGGAGAAAGGGTGTAGTTTATTTTTTTAATACTGCTTACATTAGATGAGATAGATGTCGGGGGATAAAAAAGATGTGCCTATATCACGTTCAGGACAAAGGAACAAAAGTCCATTCTTGGCAGACAGAAGTGCTGAAATGAATTTCAATCGCCGTAAAAAATATAAGGAAATCTCAGCGGATAGAAGGGAAGCATTATTGTTAAACTGCCGTACGAAAGAACTCGATTCAAGAAAACGTCTTCTAGAAAGTCGTACTCTGGATGACTCAGTCAAATCAACATCTCTAAGTAATTCAACGCTTCAAAGGGAGAGTGCTCTCATAATAAGAGATTTTTCTCTTACTTCAAATCAAGGTTAGCAAATTAAACTTTTGCTCTTTCTGTTTAAATGCAGTCGGTTTAAACTAAATATGTTTCACGCGTCTTTATTAGCTGCTAAATGTGAAGTTAGTACTTTACCTGCTGCTTTTGCGAAAGGAAAAAGTTTAGTTGGTCATTTTTCCATCTTCGAAACAGGCGAGTATATGAAGCATATTATTTTAATAAAATCTCTATTGTCGTAAACCATTTACTTATGTAATTCATAATTGCGTTTATATTAGGATCCACATCAGGTACATCTAATGACCGATGTGGTGTTAGTTCAGAGAATATAGCAAATAGAGGTTTGTATCACTCTCAAGTTATAATAGTATTCGTTATCTTCCTTTGGAGTGAAAATTGACTCCTAATTGTTTCCGTAATATTCAAGAGTTAGACTACGTAGAAGAGCCCCTCTACACGTTATTGGTTCACAAACCGAATATGTTGCTCTCAAAGTTGTCCCAAACTGTAAATTTTGTGCTGCAAAAAGATTTCAATATGAACCCCCTGGATTCTGTTGCAATAAAGATTCAATCAAGCTTACTTCACATGAAATGCCTATAGAGCTACGAGAATTATTTTTGGGTACTACTAAAGAGTCCGACCATTTCTGAACATATGTTAGGACATACAATAACATGTTTGCATTTACTTCGCTCGGGGTAAAATATGACAAAGACTTAGCTAAGAGAAATCATGGTATCTATACATTTAGAGTTCAAGGAAAATGTATCACTGTATAGATGATTCATATCCTGCGAACGAGAAAGCAAGAAATTTACAGTTGTACTTCTACGACAATGAAAATGAGGTAGCAAACAAAATTGCTTGTTCAACTAGAGTACATAAGTCAATGATCAGAAAATTGATGAATATACTACAAAATAATCCGTATAGTTTTTTCTTGAAATCTTTGGCAGATGTTCCAGAATTATCGAACTTTTATATTGCGCTCAAATGTGACTCAGGTTTAGATCAATGAGTATATAACTTACCTACTGCATCTGAAGTTGCAGCAATAATAGTGGAAGAAGGCATTCATATTTCCACACCTCACATTCGAATTTATACTCACAACAATAAAAACCAATTAGTGAACTATTACTATGGATGTTATGATCCCTTGCAATACCCACTATTATTTCCATATGGTCAAGATGGGTGGCACTGTGGTATAAAGAAAATAGTACAACCAAAGAATACTACTAGATATCGTGTCTATTGTGAACAGGAAAATTTACCAAGTGTTGCAAACATGTGTTCAATTGACAATTTTCTTGATATGGAAGCTCAGGTACTAGAACAACAAAGGAAAAAAAAAAATATTGTCTCTTGTCGTGAATATTATTGTTATAAAATTCAAATAAGAGATGATGAAACTGATGAAATCTTACATACTGGAAGGATATTCCAACAATATGTCGTAGATGAATTCATAAAACTTGAAACACAACGACTAGACTTCTTCTCTTTCAATCCAGACTTGTTTAGAATTGAAGTTTTGCAAGGTATTCTTGATGTCTTAAGACAAGGTGAAAGAGATGCTTCTAGAATTGGAAAACAAACTTCCCTTCCTGTTACATTTACGGAGGGACCAAGAGATATACGCCGGCGATATATGGATGCTATCGCTTTGGTACAACGTTTTGGAGCACCTGACTTGTTTCTAACGATGACATGCAACCCATTATGGCCAGAAATAAAAGAACATTTGTTATCTACCGATGAGGCACAAAATAGACCTCACTTAATTAGTCGAGTATTTAGAGCAAAACTGGAAGAGCTAAAAAATGATATATTAAAAAGAAATATATTTGGAATGGTAGCTGCTTTTATGTACACTGTAGAATTCCAGAAACGTGGTCTTCCACATGCACATTTCCTTATTATTCTTGCTAATGAATACAAATTGTTGACACCTGAGTCTTACGACAGAGTTGTTTGTGCTGAATTACCTGATCCTGATAAAGAGCCTTACTTATACTCACTTGTTGTACATCATATGATGCATGGTCCTTGTGGTCATTTGAATCCTGCAAATTCATGCATGGAAAATGGATATTGTAAATTCAGCTACCCTAAAGATTTTGCTGATCGAAGATCAAAAGGAAAAAAAACTCTTATCCAATTTACAAAAGACGATATACAGGTGAAGCAATAAAAATTAGAGAATAATTCCTCGATAATTCATGGGTGGTACCATATAATCCTTTTTTACTTGGCAAGTTTAACTGTCATATGAATATCGAGATATGCTCAGATATTAAAGTTGTCAAGTATCTTTACAAGTGCATATGTAAAGGGCACGACAAAATTTCTTTTTCTGTACATGACAATGATAAAGACAAAGAGATTGATGAAATAAAAGAATATCAGTCTGCTAGATGGGTATCTCCACCCGAAGCTACATGGCGTTTATTTGGTTTTTCTATTAGTGAGATGACACCAAGTGTTTATCATCTTCAATTACACCTTGAAGGACAACAATATGTTTCTTTTAAAAGCACTGAGAGTATAAATGCAATTTTAAAAAATCCTATGACTAGAAAAACAATGTTGACAGAATTTTTTGTCATGAACCAAACAGATGATTATGCTATAGAACTTAAGCTACTATATAAAGAGTTTCCAGAATACTTTGTCTGGTCAGTTACAGACAAGATGTGGACACGTCGAAAACAACGTACCATTATTGGACGCGTTGTGACATGTCATCCAACAGAAGGTGAGAGATATTATCTCAGACTATTATTACTGAATGTGAGAGGACCAACATCATATGAAGATCTTCGTACTGTAAATGGAAGATGTTATATTACATTTAGAGAGGCTGCTGAAAAAAGAGGATTATTACATTCTGACAACAGTTTGGTTGATTGTATGATTGAAGCTGCAAGCTATCAATTGTCATATAATTTAAGACGATTATTTGCTACGCTATTGGTATATTGTACTCCTACTAATCCAAAAAAGTTATGGGAACAATTTGAAGACTCAATGTCCGGAGACTTCAAACGCTTGCCAAATAATGGATTTAAAGATATTCATCATAGAGTCCTGAACTAGATCAATGATGAATTACACTCGATGGGACACGACATTAACGAGTACAAGCTTGTTGCAGAAAACATTAGAGCTTCTACAATTGCAAAAGAGGCAAAAGAAGTTCATTTTGAGAGAAGCCTAAGAGTATCCGAAGAAGATTTGTTATTAGAAAAAAAACTAAATATAGATCAACGAAGAGCATACAATACGATTGTTGATAGAATATTTTCCAACAAATCGGGAGCTTTTTTTATTGACGGGCTAGGAGGAACTGGTAAAAATTTCTTATATCGAAGTTTGTTGGCTACGGTAAGATCTAAGGGATTTGTAGCACTAGCAACTGCAACTTCTGGTGTTGCAGCTTCTATTCTTCCTGGAGGGCGAACAACTCATTCGCGCTTTAAGATCCCTATTGATATTGATGAAAATATTGGTTACAATATCAGTAAGCAAAGTTCACTTGCATGTTTAATATGAGACGCAAAATTAATTGTATGGGATGAGGCATCAATGCCTAAAGGGAAAACGATTGAAGCTTTTGATTTACTTTTGAAGGATCTAATGGATACTAAGATGCGCTTTGGTGGAAAAGTAGTTGTTTTTGGAGGTAATTTTAGACAAACTCTTCCAGTTGTTCGAAATGGGAAAAAAGAAGACTTCATTTCTGAAAGTTTACTATACTCTAAAATTTGGAATCAACTAGAAAAACTGCAGCTTTCAGAGAATATGCGTGCAAGAACAAATCCTAGCTTTTGTGAATACTTGATAAGAATTGAAAATGGAAAAGAAAAACTTGACGCCCAGCAAAAAGTTCAAATTCCTAACTCTTTGATCATTCCTTTACAACTGAAGAAGAATCCTTGAACGAGTTATTTGAGGTAACATATCCCAATAAAGATTCCTTATTTGACGATTCTTCCTCCATAGCTTCTCGTGTGATCTTGACAACAAAAAATGATTTTGTTCATGAAATAAATGATATGCTCATATCTAGATTCCCAAAAGATGCTAGAACATATGTTGCAATTGATGAAACTGTTGAACCGAATGACCAAAGTCAATTCAAAGATTATTTGCATACTTTAAATCCTGCTGGTTTGCCTCCTTACAGATTGACTTTAAAAGAAAATTGTCCAGTAATGTTACTACGAAATTTAAGTCCCTGTGAAGGTTTATGTAACGGCACATGGTTAACATGTTGTAGTTTAAAAACACATGTTATAAGTGCCAAAATTGCTAACGGTGATTTTCAAAATAGGCATGTTTTTATTCCAAGAATACCACTATTAGCATCACAAGATGAAAAAATTCCAATTGCTTTTAAAAGAACACAATTTCCAGTACGATTGTGCTTTGCTATGACTATAAATAAAGCTCAAGGTCAAACTTTGGATTTTGTTGGAATTTATTTACGTGAACTAGTTTTTACCCACGGTCAACTTTATGTTTCAGAAGGTGCGAAACTATTAATTCGACCGCTGACATCAGACACCGAGGATGATCACTCAACGTATAACATAGTTTATGATGAAGTTATTCAAAAAGCGTTCAATTAACTGATGCCAGGTAATAATTTTTATGCTTCACATGCCGCAAAAATAATTATGATGTTCACTCTATACAACTCTGTTAAATTCTAAAGTCATTTGTACCTATTTGGCACTTTCTGTTTTAATAATTGTTACTGTTGACGGTTTAGGTGTATTATTTGATGGAAAACATGTGATATTTGCAGCAAAAATACTCAAGTAAGAATTCTAAGGGGCAACAGCTGAAAGAGTAATAATTTTGGTCATTTCGCTGATATTCTCAGTAGAGAGCTACTTGGTTCTTTTAAAAGAAATTAAAGGTTTGATTCTTTGTCAGTAAAGAATATAGGTTTTTAACTTGATTTGGTGAAATAAGAAAGTTTGTGAAAAAAATGAATAAAGTTTTCTCTAATGTCTAGAGTTAACATTTAGCATTGCCCTGCTATTATCTGCTTTAGCACTCTTATTACTTGTAGCGGGATTTTCTTATTTATGTTTCTTCTGATGTATTGCTCCAATGCCATCCGCACCACTGTTCATTTTTTCTATGTTTTACCCCTCCTTTCAGTACCTAAACAATTTAATCTTCCCGCACAACCAATATTTTGGAAAACGTTAAGCGCAAAAAAGCGACGAGACCTCGCTTCACCGAAGCGAGAAGCGCGAAGCGAAGCGCGCACTTTTTTCATGTGAAGCGCAATTTAACACATAAATAAAAAAAATAAATTAGGCATAGATAAATGGCTAAAAACCTCACTAAAAATAACATTAAACAAATGTTTCAATTCTTGAATCAAGAAGCAAATAATAGGTACTAAAACTAGATAGTGAATAATCCTCAAAAGTCATAACAGAACAGAACAATTAATTTTTATTTCGAACCAGAAAAGTCTGAACAGAAAAATAGAGAAATACAAACCAGAAAAACAGAGCATAGATTAGGGCACAAAAACAGAGCAATAAAAAGTGGAAAAAAAATAGAAAGAAGAAGAGAATACAGAGCATAGAAAGAACAGAGCAGAAATTAGGGCACAACCGCACAAGAACAGAGCAATAAAAAGTGAAAAAAAATAGAAAAAAGAAGAGAAAAGGAGTCAAACAGGAACTGAAGAAGAAGAAGAAGAAGAAGAAGAAGAAGAAGAAGAAGAAGAAGAAGAAGAAGAAGAAGAAGAAGAAACTTACAGAGAAGAAGCACTGAAGCAGTCGTTGAAGCAGCGGTCGTTGGAGCAGCAGTTGCTTGGAGAAGAAGTGTTTGTTTGCGTTAAGTTTTTGCCAAGTTTTTTTTTTTAAAAATCCTAACAGATGCTTAACCTCGCTTAAGCGCGCTTTTTTGCGCTTTTTGGATCGTTGCGCTTCTCGCTTAATAGGGTAAAGCGTGCGCTTTTTTCATGTGAGTCTTGGCAGAAAAGCGAACTAGCCTCGCCTCGCGTCACTTCAGCGCACGCTTTTTACAACATTGTGCACAACAAATCATGTTTTATATAAAATTTTGACTGATATTGTCACACCTCCTTTTTCGCTACTACACCCCGTGAAGGGTATAATAAAGGAGTTTTTCCAATTAAAGGACAATCGAAACGGGATTCGTTTATTAAGAGATTCAGAGTCGCCACTTGGGAGATTTATGGTGTCCCAAGTCACCGGTTTGAATCCCGAATCGAGGAAAGGGTTTGACTCTGTATTACAGTCGCGAACCAGAATCCGAGTAAGGAATTCTGTTAACCCGGGAGAAGGGGTTAGGCATTCCCGAGTTCCGTGGTTCTAGCACGGTCGCTCAACTACTATATTTGGCTAAAATCTGATTTTAATACATGTTTTAACTTATGTGCTGTCACGACCCAATTCCCAACCCGGTCGTGATGGCGCCTCTCGTGAAGACAAGGCCAGCCAACAGAACAACAACGCCTCTTTCAAAAATTTTTAAACATAAATGATTAGATAAATACAACTTAATGACAATAACAATCGATATATATACGACCCAACACAGCCCGACCGGGGTGTCACAAGTCACGAGCATCTAAGGAAGTCTGAACACGACCACAGGGTCAATAATATACAGAATAAAGTTTAGAATCAAAAGACGAAGTCCGGTGCCGCGAACGCCGGCGGTCACCTTGCTCAGCCACGATAGCAAATCCTCAACCAGCTCAAACCCGCTACCGGGTAACCAATACCTGCATCTGCACGCGAGGTGCAGGGAGTAAAGTGAGTACTCCAACTCAGTGAGTAATAAAGGTAAATAATAACTGAGCAGCAAGAAATTACGAAAGACACTCCATCATGCTATATAGAACAGTGCTACCCTTTGAGAAAACAGTAAAACCGTGAAATCCTTTAGAAAATCTATCTAGGCTCAGTTAAAACCTCTTTTGAAAATGTCTTTTTCAACAGTTAAGCAAATGAATGCAAAACAGATAGTGCAAGTCAGCACATAAGTCAGCCCCTCGGGCACAGCACTCCATCAACAAATAACACCAGGGTATCAGGTAAGCAATGCAAGAAGTAGCATAGAAGCCAATGAAATGCGAGTGCTGAATGTCATGACACGTAATACAAACAGGAACCAATGCATGAGTGCAATGCAATGCATATGACCGCTGCGGCGTGCAGCCCGAGCCATCCATATTTAACATCGACGGCGCTCACTGGGGCTGTGTACAGACTCCGGAGGGGCTCCTACAGCCCAAGCGCAATATCAAGCCATCTCGTGGCATCAACCAGGCCCTCGGCCTCAAAGTCAATGTAACACCGCTGCGGCGTGCAACCCAAGCCATCCATAGTCCAGAAATGCATATGTAACACTGCTGCGGCGCGTAGCCCGATCCATGCTCAGTCCAGAATGCACATAAGCCACTTGGGCAATACAACATGGTAGTTCTCAGCTCAAAACGTCAATAAAATATTGTTTTAGTTTTCAAATCTTAGAAAAACGGTTGAGTTTGCAAAAGAGTATTAAAACCTTGGACCGAGATCAAATAATATGCAAAGTAATGCGAAAACAGTGATATCAATCCCTAAAGGATTCACATAGTTGGCACGAAGCCCAAACATGGCAATCAACCCAAATTATGATGATAACAAGTAGTTTCAGTCAAATACGTAGTAATTTCATCAATCGGGACGGACCAAGTCACAATCCCCAACGGTGCTCTACCCCACGCTCGCTATCCGGCGTGCAAGTCACCTCAATACAGCACTATGATGTGCAAATCCGGGGTTTCAAACCCTCAGGATATCATTTACAATCATTACTCACCTTGAACCGGTGAAATCTCTAGCTCGCGACGCCTTTGCCCCTCAAATCGGCCTCCACGCGCGTCGAATCCCGTTGTTCTCTCCAAAAATCACCCAAAAAATCGCCTTATCCGAGCTCCAAATCGTCAAAAATGGCAAATGGGACGAAGTTTGGACTTTATTCTGCTGCCCAGGGATTTGTTCTTCGCGTTCGCGGTCCTCCTCTCGCGTTCGCGAAGAACAAAGTTCCAAAAATTCATTTTCCAAACTCTGCTCGGACAGCCTCTAGTGTAATGGTCATAACTTTTTACAAACAACTCCAAATGACTATTATAATATGTTTCTGGAAACTAGATTCAAAGAGCTACAACTTTCATTTTTGAATCATCTCCAAATTCATTGTAGATTGAGAGATACGAGCCTCCAAAGTAAGACCTGTGCAACAGAATTGCCTCTTCTTCGCGAACGCGAAGAACAAAACCCCAGAAGCCAAATCCTTCTTCGCGAACGCGAGTGGACCCTCGCGAACGCGAAGAACAATACCAGATACCAGCTTCAGCCATTGCAAAACAGCCCGAAATGATCCGAAACCACCCCGAAACACACCCGAGGCACTCGGGACCTCAACCAAACACGCCAACATATCCCATAACATTATTCAAACTTGTTCCAACCTTCGGAATGCTCAAAACAACATTAAAACACCAAATTTGCATCGGATTCAAGCCTAACAATTTCAAGAACTTCCAAATTTTATTTTTGATCAAAAACCCAACCAAACCACGTCCGAATGACATGAAATTTTACAGACAAGTCCAAAATGACATAACGAAGCTACAGCAACTCTCGGAATTCCATTCCGACCCTCGGATCAAAATCTCACCTATCAACCGGAATTCGCCAAAATACTAACTTCGCCAATTCAAGCCTAATTCTACACCGGACCTCCAAAATCAATTCCGATCACACTCCTAAGTCACAAATCACCTCCCAAATCACCGAAAATTACCTCCGAGCCCTCTAACTCATAAGTCAACGTCCGGTTGACTTTTTCCAACTTAAACCTTCCTTAAAGAGACTAAGTGTCTCATTTCTTATCAAAACCAATCCAAATCAACTCTAACACACCAAATACGATAACGAAACATGAAGAAGCATAAAATGGGGGAAACGGAGCGGTAACTCATGAGACGACGGGTCGGGTCGTCACATGTGCTTTTAAACCTTGAACCGCTTTATTATTATTTTTAACGAGAATTGCAACGTCGTGAAAACGTGTTTCGAATCACGTCACATAAATGCACCCGTGGTTGTTGACACATTTCGACTTCGTTGAGATTTGGATTTGGGTCACATAAATGCGCACCCGAATTTAGGAAGGTAATGTTATTAAAATACGCGCCTAAAGAGACTAATGCGTTATTATCTTTGGGGAAAAAGGCCGTGAAATTCGCTAAACGGCGCATTCCAAAATCTAAACATTTTAATATAGACATTTAAGAGGGCCCTGCACTTTATGCATTTGTATTTGGCGGGGCTCGCCTCATTTATTTTAAAAGGCCAACCTAAAGCAACTACGATTTCTATTTAATTGTCTCTACAATAAAAGAAAGGCCCTAGTTACTTTGTTACTGGGCTAATGCAACCCTGGCAATAATTCTGCACCAAGGTCCAACCATTGGGCCCTGAGATGAGCCCAATAAAGGGAAATTATACTCAGATTTACACCAACAAAATGGCCAGTCACGAGTTTTGGCCCAGGCCCAATCAAGAAGGGAATCAAAGACCGGACCTGGGCCTGCATCAGGTGAGCAGAAGCTCAAACCGTTGGAAACAGGCTGTTGAGCCTTAACTCTTCAAAAGTCTACTGATTTTTGATTTTACCAATACTTCTAAAATTCAACGAGTTAAACACCACAACAATTAATACCTACATTGAGGCCTTCGAACAATATGCTACTGATTATTCAAATTTACCTAATACTCAGAAAATTTATGAGATCAACATGAAAACAGTCAATATCTATATTGTTATTAAAACTAGATTACTGGAGTTAACACTATCATCATTAAGCCTGAATTGAGCCTACATATCGATTTTCAAACTCAGATTCAAGTTCATTACACTTCCTGTTTTAAATGTTAAGCTAATATAGGCAATTAACTAAGTATATTAAAGCTACTGTCTAACTAGACAAGTCACGAACGAATAGTTCACAGTCCGATATAGTCCAAATTTACTACAATGGAGATATCATCAAATCTGGAAAACACTACCTATTTCAAAACAATACTGATTACGACAAAGTAGATCTAGCACACATTTCGAATACAACGAAAGATGAGTGTAAAATCAAACATCAATAGACACGGAATGAGCTTTAGTTAAATGAGGTCTTCAAATCAGCACCAGTACAACGGAATGGGAGTAGATACCTGGAATATAGATCAAATAAGAAGAAACAAGAGATCAACAGCAGGAAATGACAAAGCAGCAGTTCAGATCTAAGCTCACAACCCAGCAACCAATATCAAAATCAATCCGGAATCGAAATGTGAAAACGCAGCACCAATGTTCAACCAAATAGACTCGAATAAATCCCGAATTGATCAAAAATTAACCCAGAAATTCACACACTCAGCAAATAACCCAAATAAACTTGAAAATGAACACAGAACACCTCTGAAACTTTCAACAGACAAAATTCAACTCAAACCAGCTTAATTGGACTCAAAATCACTCGTATTAGAACCAATATACTTCAGGAAAGCTTCAACGATTAGAGGAGATGAAGATCATTGCCTAAAACTCGGAATTAACCTATAAAATGCAATGTAACAGTATTTTTAATTTTTACTGCATTTCTGTTTCTTTTTTTTTTTTGGATTTTTTGAAGATTTGGAGTTTGGACTTCAAATTTCAAATCTGAAACTTGGGGACAATGAGAGGGAATTTTTAGAGGCTCCAAACTTGTTAAACAAGGCAATGGGCATGCCTTTTTATAGGCAAAACTAAGGGCAACCTTCAGAATCATTTATTTCCCTTTACCCCCCTTTCTTATTTCCTGTTTAGCTCAGGTGTCCCTGAGGTCTTAGCTTGTTTCCCAAGTAAGTACTATCAAAACCACTAATTTCCCTTCTAACCCCCACCTAGAAGCTTTTAACGTTGTTACATAAAATATCTTCTAAGTACCTTACCCAATCTACCCCTGAAAACCTTTTGATTTTACCCTTTATGCCTAAATGAAATTACCCCTCAGCCACTCCTGGCTATTTGTCCGGGCCAAACTGACCTCCCATAGTTCCACCCAAAATGAAATGGGCTATATTTGCACAAGGAGCAGCACCCAATTGACACTCAAAGCCCCAACTAGCCTCAAACAACTCTGCAAGCCCACAAAATCTAACAAGACCCAAACTAAGCCAATATGATTAACCAACACAATTTAGCAATACTATCTAATTAAGCTAAAGAAAATAGAAGTGAACCAACCAAATTATTAATTAAGCTATTAAACCAAGTCGACCTAATTCAACTAAACTAAATGGCCACAACCAAACAAGGATAATCAGAAACTGAGCATTCCTACTGACACGAACCAACCAAACTAAAACAAATCATGAAATAGAACCTGGAAAATTCTGACTAAACAAATGGCAAAATGACGACACTCAATTAATCTAAGACTTTATTCAAATATCGATTCAGTTAACCAAACAGAAGAGAAGAGACGAAGTAATGTCAGTACGCGATGAAATTGGGGCTAAAGAACGGGAGAGGGTGCCTTGCATGTTTGAGTTCTGGATCGAACCTTTCAACTCGAAACTCAGATCCAAAATCTACAGAACTTGACTGGTATTTGAAGGAAGAGAGTGATGGATATAGGATGAGGGAGGTCTAACGGTCAAGGGGTGTTGATTTGGGGGTGATTAAGAGTGGCGCTGCNAGGATAGGAGGTGGTGCCATAACTCTGTTGGTAGAAAGGGAAAGTTGGCGAGGAATTCACAGTAGGAGGCTCCTGGGACTGAGCCAAAGGTGGGATATATGCTGGATTGGCGGGATAAACTGGCGCCGGCTGACCCTTAGCCCAGGCCTGATGCATCTCGGCCATCTGCTGCCTCAACTTATACATCTCTTCCCTCATTGCTTTGACATCCACCACGTCTACCTCTTTTGACGGGTCCATGATACTGGTATCTGATTCTTGGCCTGTCATGTTCAGTTTGTTTTTTGACCGGGTGTTGTAGGAATGAGTTGCCAGGATGACAACCAACTAAACCACATGCCTGGACTCATCATCAACAACAACTTTTTTAGCAGTTAGAGCGTTAACAGATAGATAACCGCACATTTGGGGAATGAATGCAGCTAAGCAGTTAACCATTTCTATTATGAATTCGCTTGGTTGCATGCGTCATCCCGGCTTTCATTTTTCTTTATTTGCCATGCCTTTCCTCTCATTCTTCCCTTGTGTTTTCCATTGTTTGTTTCTTGTCTTTCCCTCTTTTGTTTTTCTTTCCTTTCTTGTTTTTCACCTCTTTCCTTTCATTCTTTTCTTGTTTTTCTTTTTTTTTTTCATTTAGTACGGTCGAATCATATGGAGATTGCCTACGTATCACGACCCCGCGTGAATCAGACCAAGCGTAGTTCTTGCATACAAATGCGAAAATAATGAAAAAATTTTGGGGAATTTTCTCATTTTTTATAAATAACAACTGCGATTACAAAGCTACCAGACTATTTGTTTTTTTTTTCAAAAAGGGGAGTTACAAAAACAGACTCAAAAACAAAAATACAGACTCGATTAACTAGGAATACATCAAACTTCAAACCCTGGGGCCCGCGGGGCATCACTCGGCATAGCCACGGGCCTGCGCAAGACTGAGAAGGTTTCAATGTCAACTGTAGGCTATTTAAAGAAAGCTGGCCATGTAATGACTTATTTTGACTTTAAAAAAGAAAAGTGGCTATTTTTCAACAATATTTATTTTGAGAAAACAAAGACTCGGTTTTTCAAATACGGCCTTTCAGCACTTCCGAAAGGGAGATTTTAAGGCTGTGCCCGCAAACCATTTTAAAATGACTCAGGGTGGTTGTTCTTGCAAAAACAGCCTTCCGGCGCCCTTTTTGGGGACATTCAGCTTATTTTAAACAAGAATGGCGGCACCCGACTTATTCATGACGAAATTAAAAAAAATTTGGCATTTTTGGCTATTTTGAAAAGGGGAGGTTGGACCCGATGAGGGTTGCCTACGTATCTCATATCCGGTGAGAATCAAACCTGCGTAGTTCGGGCAAATAAACCTAACTATTTTTGAAAACAAGACTCTTTTTGTTTTTGTTGGCAGATACACTATTTCTGAAAGCAAGATTCTTTTTTATATTTTCTTTTTTAGTGGAAAATAAACAAACTAATTTGAAAATAAAACTCTTTTTTGTTTTTCATTTCCATTGGTAAACAAAACAAACTAAAAAAACTACTTTTCTTCTTTTTCTTTCATTTTCTCAAAAATTCGGCAGCATTTCGGCACTACTTGGACATTGGTTTTTCTAGTATAGATAATTAACTCTCTACACTGCTAATTTCTCTTTTTCTCTTTTTGTTTTTCCAATTTTCCCAGATATTCAAAGACGGTCAGCATGCGAGTCCAAAACAGATAAATGCACAAGTAGGATGCATCAGGATGGTCCATTATTCTGGGTACACCTGTCCTAGACGGACCCAACCCCTGTGTTGAGTTCCCTAAGTCAAAATGCACGTGATGCAGATAAGCGTTCCTACTAGGGATCCGGCATGAGGTCAAGTTATTCTAGGTTCAAAACCTGGGTATATGTTCTAGACTGTGTACCCGAGCCGACAACTCGAGTCGAGGAGGGGGCTACGTACCGGGTACCAAAAGACCATCCGGCTTAGTAACTTGTCCGGCCTCTTTCTTATTTTAAGGTATGACAGTAACAGAATAGGGAGTCTCCACCAGTGAGCACATCCCCGGAGGTGAGAAGAGAAGGGTTTCGGCACAGTTTATATACAGTTCAGATAATATCAAAGCGGTAAAGCATTTAGCACATTTAACATGAAACATGTAGGAAAATCAGATAAAGCCAAACATAACAATTATTCTAAGCTCGAATTCTTAAACCCTGAACGGAAGTTCTGGGTTTGTGTCCCTAGCAGAGTCGCCAGAGCTGTCACACCTCCTTTTTCGCTACTACACCCCGTGAAGGGTATAACAAAGGAGTTTTTCCAATTAAAGGACAATCGAAACGGGATTCGTTTATTAAGAGATTCAGAGTCACCACATGGGAGATTTATGGTGTCCCAAGTCACCAGTTTGAATCCCGAATCGAGGAAAGGGTTTGACTCTGTATTACAGTCGCGAACCAGAAATCCGAGTAAGGAATTCTGTTAACCCGGGAGAAGGGGTTAGGCATTCCCGAGTTCCGTGGTTCTAGCACGGTCGCTCAACTGCTATATTTGGCTAAAATTTGATTTTAATACATGTTTTAACTTATGTGCTTTTAAACCTTGAACCGCTTTATTATTATTTTTAACGAGAATTGCAACGTCGTGAAAACGTGTTTCGAACCACGTCACATAAATGCACCCGTGGTTATTGACACATTTCGACTTCGTTGAGATTTGGATTTGGGTCACATAAATGCGCACCCGAATTTAGGAAGGTAATGTTATTAAAATACGCGCCTAAAGAGACTAACGCGTTATTATCTTTGGGGAAGGCCGTGAAATTCGCTAAACGGCCCATTCCGAAATCTAAGCATTTTAATATAGACATTTAAGAGGGCCCCGCACTTTATGCATTTGTATTTGGCGGGGCTCGCCTCATTTATTTTAAAAGGCCAACCTAAAGCAACTACGATTTCTATTTAATTGTCTCTACAATAAAAGAAAGGCCCTAGTTACTTTGTTACTGGGCTAATGCAACCCTGGCAATAATTCTGCACCAAGGTCCAACCATTGGGCCCTGAGATGAGCCCAATAAAGGGAAATTATACTCAGATTTACACCAACAAAATGGCCAGTCACGAGTTTTGGCCCAGGCCCAATCAAGAAGGGAATCAAAGACCGGACCTGGGCCTGCATCAGGTGAGCAGAAGCTCAAACCGTTGGAAACAGGCTGTTGAGCCTTAACTCTTCAAAAGTCTACTGATTTTTGAGTTTACCAATACTTCTAAAATTCAACGAGTTAAACACCACAACAATTAATACCTACATTGAGGCCTTCGAACAATATGCTACTGATTATTCAAATTTACCTAATACTCAAAAAATTTATAGGATCAACATGAAGACAGTCAATATCTATATTGTTATTAAAACTAGATTACTGGAGTTAACACTATCATCATTAAGCCTGAATTGAGCCTACATATCGATTTTCAAACTCAGATTCAAGTTCATCACACTTCCTGTTTTAAATGTTAAGCTAATATAAGCAATTAACTAAGTATATTAAAGCTACTGTCTAACTGGACAAGTCACGAACGAATAGTCCACAGTCCGATATAGTCCAAATTTACTACAATGGAGATATCATCAAATCTGGAAAACACTACCTATTTCAAAACAATACTGATTACGACAAGGTAGATCTATGCACACATTTCAAATACAACGAAAGATGAATGTAAAATCAAACATCAATAGACACGGAATGAGCTTTAGTTAAATGAGGTCTTCAATTCAGCACCAGTACAACGGAATGGGAGTAGATACCTGGAATATAGATCAAATAAGAAGAAACAGGAGATCAGTAGCAGCAGATGTCAAACAGCAGTTTAGAATTGAGTTCACAGCTCGGCAAACGATATCAAACCAATCCAGAATTGAATTTAGAGAAGGACAACATCAACACTCAACCAAATAAACTTGAATAAACCCAAACCGGCATGAAATTGAACCCAGAAATTTGCACACTCAGCAAATAACCCAAATAAACTTGAAAATGAACACAGAACACCTCTGAAACTTTCAGCAGACAAAAATTCAACTCAAACTAGCTTAATTGGACTCAAAATCACTCGAAATAGAACCAATATACTTCAGGAAAGCTTCAGCGATTAGAAGAGATGAAGATCATTGCCTAAAACTCGAAATTAACCTATAAAATGCAATGTAACAGTATTTTTTGATTTTTACNGAACTCTTAATTTAGGAAGTGCGTCTCCTATGGGTAAAACATCAATGAACCAGACTAGGAAGTGCGTCTCCTAGGGCCTAACTTAAATGACTTAAACTAAGAAGTGCGTCTCTTAGGGGTGAAATCTCAATTTAGGAAGTGCATCTCTTACAGGTGTATCCTGAAAGACCCAGACTAAGAAGTGCGTCTCCTAGGGGTGATATCTCAATTTAGGAAGTGCGTCTCCTACAACTTGAAAAACTTAGACTAGGAAGTGCGTCTCCTAGGGATAATGTGTGATCTTCTCAATAGCTTTTGCGTAAGCAGAATTTGGGCATTACACTTGGAAATTTCAAGCTTCCAAGCATAGCTTCCGTCCCTGTTTCAGACAAAGAAAACTTGTGAGTTTAAACATGGTAGTTGGTTTGTGGCCTTGACTTTGCGGCGATTGCTCCTTCACTTGCCATGATAACTTTGATTTCACTTTGAAAGACGTTGCTTGCTTATTGACTAACAAATTTCTCTATTACCCTTATCGCAGAAAATACCTCTTTTCCGTTCAGACCCAATACCCTCTATCTGTTGCATTGCTCATGAACTGACATTTACCACACCTTTGCATTTCACATGAATCCCAAAGCACGTCAATTGCCACCCACTCAGTGCATATGTTTTTCTTTCTTGACTTAAACCACTGGCCTTGGACTTGAGGTCTAATGCTCCTTCACTTGCCAAGATAACTTTGCTTTCCGCTTGGAAGACCTTGCTTGTCACTGGTTAACCAACTTTTGTCAATCTTGCCATAGAAAATGCCTTTGATCCATTCACCTAACACCCTCCATCTGTTGCATTGTTCATGAATTGATATGTACCAAGCCTTTGAATCCCAAAGCATGTTGACTGTTACCAACTCAGTGCGCTTGTTGTTCTTTCTTGACTTACGACACTTTGATGTACTAGCCAGATCCCGTTTTGTGCAATTGGAAAGCTGGTGGCAAATTTTGAAATCATTTCTCACTTGTTATGACCGAATTGACTCGGGAAGAGGAAGTAAACAAGACAAAAGGAACAGAGTAGAGGACAATGGAAAGAGATGATTCCTAACAAGAAAACTACAAAGTAGAAACCTATCGAATGTGGATACTAACTCTAATGACCATGACATGCACCTGCGGCCTGTTTCGTTAAGCAAACCTGATGTTCAGCTCTTGTTGTACCTTTTTGCCGTGAAACCGGGCTTCAATGCTCCGCTTATCCAATCTGATTCACAATCCTTATTCGACTTGTAGTGCCCGAAGGATTTTCACCATCAAGCCTCTCTCATTTTGGTCTTTCTCTCAACTCACCGTCGCCTTATGGTGCCCGTGAAGGTTTTCACCAATAAGACTCTCTCATTTTTGATTTCTCTCAGCTCCAGTCGCCTTACGGTGCCCGTGAGGGTTTTCACCAATAAGACTCTCTCATTTTCATTATTTTTTCTGCTTGGACCGGAGTGTTGCCCCTGACATGAATCACCTCCACTTGCTCGACTTGGCATCGCTCGAAGACTGATCGGAAGGTCTTTCTTTGGACTGTAATGTGGGCTTTTGGATAGGGTTAGAAAGAAAGGGTATCAAAGGCTCAAAACAATTCTACATGGGTTCAAAATTACAACTTCCGGAATCCGATTTTTCACAACAACCACAACTTCTGCCCCAGTTTCTTTCTTGGGGACTTTTGGATTTTATTTTGGTGTGACCGAACCTCAGAGAGAGGCTGCCTACGTATCCTTTCGGAATCAAGTCAAACGTAGTTCATGTCATAGAATTACTTCGTTGTTGCGATCTTTCCTTTTCTTCCACTTTTCCTTTTCTTTTTTTTTTCTTTTCTTTCCTTTTCCTTCTCTTTTCTTTTCTTGTCTTTTTCTTTTCTCTTCTTTTTTTCTTTGCTTTTCTTTTTCTTCTCTCTTGTTTTTTCTTTTCTTTTCTTTTCCTTCTCTTTTCTTTTTCTTTTCTTTTTCTCTTCTTTTCTCTTTTCTTTTTTTCTTTTCCCTTTTTTTCTTTTCTTTTCTTTTCTTTTTCCTTTTTCACTGTTTTTCTCTTGTTTCTCCACTTTCTTTCCCCGCTCGGGCTTACGAGTTTTATTATTGATTCCGAAATAGGGGTATGCAAGAAAATAACCGAGGCTCAAAGGGGTAACAAAGGATAAAGTGTTTGGATAGCAGAACAAAATGCCTTCGTCATTCCAATCTCCAAAACAAGCCAAGTACAAACTACACAATTAAACAAACATGGGGAAAACATACGTAACATCTTTTGATTGCACTAGAATTACTAACCATATCCACACATTTGCCTTCTACATTTGTCAATCACCTAGCACCATTGGACAACAATCTCGGTACCATGAACGGCCCCGGTAGACTTGGGGAAAACTTGCCTTTGGTTTCAAGCCGATGTGGAATGATTCATTTCCACAGTATTTCTTTATGTTCCGTCTGACCCAGTTTCACACAATTTGGGCTCAAAGAGATTTCAAAATCCCTCGACTGTCCTTACATCTTCAACATTGTTTCATTGCTTCATTACTAAACTGACTTTTAAAAACCAGGCTGAGAATTATGCGTGCATGTCATGTCACCAGAACCAGCATGAAAAGAATTGTAAAAGGAGAAGAAAACTAAACAAAATGGCAGGAAATAGAGATTGCATTAGACTCACGGTGAAAGGGTTTAAACAACAAAACAAACTACATAAACTGGGGTCCAATCCTAAAACAAACCTAGATAACACTGAATGACTAAAGGAACTAGACATGATGAAAGGATAGAAGGGTTTGAGTCACAAGACAATATTCGGATTACAACCCTNAGAAAATGAAATGAAAGAAAAAGAACTCACAAATCTTGACTCGGACTTGAAGCTGACCTTCCAATTTAACCGCGATATAACATTAATCACATGTCTTGTTCGAGAACTGGTAAGTAATGTCAGTACGCGATGAAATTGGGGCTAAAGAAACGGGAGAGGGTGCCTTGCATGTTTGAGTTCTGGATCAACCTTTCAACTCGAAACTCAGATCCAAAATCTGCAGAACTTGACTGGTATTTGAAGGAAGAGAGTGATGGATATAGGATGAGGGAGGTCTAACGGTCAAGGGGTGTTGATTTAGGGGTGATTAAGAGTGGCGTCGCCACCGGAGGCGGTGAGGGTTTGGGGGCGGCTCAACTAGGGTTTATAAAATTTGGAGTGACACAGGGAGATTCGAGGTCGTAGGGTTGGATATTTGGGACGGGGAGGCGGAGAGGGTTCCGGGGTGTTGTTTTGGGAATGATTGGGGATGTCTATGGTGTCGTCGCCGGCCTGAGAGATTGGGCAACATAAGGGCGGCGGGTTGAGATCTCTAGGGTTTGGGTGAATGAGGAAGACGAGAGAAAAAAGGGGGGGGGGTCCCTTTTTGGACACATATATATTATTGACACCCCACTTCAGGGCCGTTGGATCGAAAGACCCTCGACGGCCTAGATTGGATCTCATCCAAAACGGGGTCGTTTGATTCCACTGGGGACGGACCGGGTTGGGGGTGGCGGGTTCAGGGGTTTATTGGGCTGGGCGAAATGTAAACAAACGGCCCAATACCGAGTATTATTAAGGCACCCTCTTTTAAATTGCTTTCTCCTTCTTTTTTATTTATTTTTGTTTTCATTTTGGTATTTTTGGATTTTTCTGATTTTATAAAAATGCAAAAAAATTAAAGTAAAGACCTAATATATTTTCAAAGTTAAGCTAATTAATTCCTAAAATCCATTTCATGACAAATTCAATAATTACTAATTAAAGATGCAAAAGTAGACTATTTTTGTTATTTTCTTCATATTTTGTTCTAAAACCACTTAACCACTAATTGATCCTAAAATATGAAATTAGATCCTAAATGCAAATGTCAAGTATTTTTTTTTTGTATTTTTTTCATTAATTAAAATGCACAAACAAAAATTCAACTAATGTCACAAAAATCCACAAAATTGCAAAATAATGAAAGAAATTATTTTGTTTGAATTTCTGGGAATAATTCATATAGGGCAAAAATCACGTGCTCACAGACATTAATATTAGGAATGAAAATAAATAAAGACACAATAGAAGTCTTTGCTACCCCCCCCCCCCCTCAATTTATCCCTGATTCATGCAGCACAACATGAAAATATTAATTTATAGTCCTCAGCCACTTTGTGTTGGTTCTTTTGACCATAAGGAGAGCTCACTATGCTCATAAAGCTCTTCAAGCGGCATAAATTTCACAAAATTATCAATTCTAATTAAGGCGGTCTTAATCTCCATTCTCCATCCAAGATAACTACTTTACTCTGATTCATTCTAGTGAGGGTTTCCTAAGCGAGCATGAGATTTTTATTAAAAGTCTTTGAAGCATAAAGCAATACCACAAAGTCTTATTTCCTGCATTGACAAATTCAGAAGCTTTCCCGAGAAAAAAGTCAACATCTCAAGCTTAAGAACCACATCAATCCCCCGTAGCAAACTTCAATATAGAAAGTAGTTTAATTTTTAAATTTATTACTGAATGCATTTGTGGTTATTAAGTATCTTTGGATAGTTCTCATTATGCATCATGTGAGCTATTAAAAATTTATGACATAGACTTAATTTTCTAGTTGCTGAATCTCAGAGTGCTTACTCAAGCACTCTTAATACGAACATAATTGTTTAAAGTATTGATATTACGTACTTGAGATGCATACTTAGAAAAGATTGTGATAGCACACTTTGCAATCTTTTCCAAGTTGAATCTGTTGAGATTATGAAAGCGCTTCATCTTTATGCATTCGAATGTCTCATCTTTTCTACAACCTCGACAACTTCACTAAGGCAGATAATATTGTCTTGCTTCTTTGTTTACAGGCCTTTTATTGTCAATACATGCTCGGAAGAAGGTCAAGAAGACTAAACACCACAGTTTCATGCAGCACTGTTACCTAGTATGTAAATAGCTATGTCAACAATGTTAGCTAATTTATAGCTATGCCGTAAATGATGTAAATACTACAGATATTGTTCGGGTTATTTATGCCCGTGAATGTAAACAATGATATTTTGATCCAAATATGTAAATAATAGCCAGTAGCTAGCACGTAGAGTTGCCTACCTGATGTGCAACTTTTATTATATGCAATTCCATCAACATGCTGACAAAAGGCTCACGAGAATTATATAGAATGATGCAATCTGATAAAAAGAGGCTCTCCTAGCGCGAGCACAAGCAAACAAAGCTCCATCAAGTAGCCATCAGATTGCTGCCTGTGCAATAATTAACAGCTCAGCTGTATAGGGTCTTACTTAAGAGATTCTAATTCTTTGTTATGAATTTCTACCAGATTGCTAAACTATTTTTTAGTGAAGTTCCACATGGTTCAAATGATAAGCTAAATTAGGTTGGCCTTCTTGCTGGTTCTGTTTCTCAAGCCAGGAACATTTTCATGTAAAGAGTTATCATAACTTTTCAACTCATCAACAGAGTACATAGTGGCATTAGGAATTAACCTATTTGACTCTATTCTCCAAATTCAGAAAATATGTTCAAAATCCTATGACATTAAATCTACAGAATCACTAAAATCTCTATGGATCTGAACCTAAGTTCAATAGTTCCCAAAATATGAAAGTAGCAAGTACTTGGCAGGAGTTACTACTGAAGCAAGTGGTGCCTTTTTTCTTAAGTAAAAGCTGCACCTTGTATTGGTTGGGCTTCTGGCAAATAATAGACTATTGAAATCGATCTGAGCTACAGTCACCTCACACACACAATTAATTATTTCAGTTCTATTTTCTACTGTGTTTGATTGCAAGTTGATCACGCCCAACTCTAGTCCTAAAAAGGATAAGCGGTCGCTGCAAATATAATCCGGTCTAAAAGTCCAGAGTCGAATCCCACAGAGAACTAAGGCTTAGCTATACCTGTTTAATATCACTAAGAAGACAAGTTTGAACAATTTTCTAAATTATAAAGATTGAGANGCTAAAATTTGAATTGTAATTCCATTGTTCTCCAGGTGGGATCCTGTAACCAAAACAAACAAAACGAACGAAATTTTCTGCCCCAGTTTGCACTAGGAAGATTTGTGAGTTGTTAGCAATATTGTAAACCACTTATACTACTGATGCAATGATGAGAGTAAACTAAAGACTAGATTAGGATGTGCGTCTCCTACGAGTAAAACCATGTAACTTTGACTAGCAAATGCGTTTGCTAAAATAAAACCTGAATGAACCAAATTAGGAAGTGCGTCTCCTAAGGGTGAATTAAAATGACCAAGGCTAGGAAATGCGTCTCCTAGGGATGAAAACTTTAATGACTAAAATTAGGAAGTGCGTCTCCTATGAATGAACTCAATATTTAGGAAGTGCGTCTCCTAAGGTGTAACCAGACTAGGAAGTGCGTCTCCTAGGGCCGAACTCAAATGACTCAAATTAGGAATTGCGTCTCCAAGGGTAAATTTAAATGACCAAGACTAGGAAGTGCGTCTCCTAGGGGTGAAAACTTCAGTGACTAAAACTAGGAAGTGTATCTCCTATGGACTCTTAATTCCTGAAAGACCCAGACTAGGAAGTGCGTCTCCTAAGGGTAAACTCTTAATTTAGGAAGTGCGTCTCCTAAACAGTATAACCTGAAAAAAAACCTAGACTAGGAAGTGCGTCTCCTAGAGGTGAAACTTCAATGACTTAAACTAGGAAGTGCGTCTCCTATGAATGAACTATCAATTTAGGGAATGGCGT